>NC_057391.1:94735432-94955432 GCF_019320065.1 Cervus canadensis | reverse complement strand
CGTACAGATTGAGGCTAGTGTGGGGGACCTCTCGAAATCACTTACTCCCTTCTCTGGCCTAAAGCCCTCCAGTAGGACGAGATCGCCTCCCCTCAGAGGGTTTAGGGAAAGTGGCGTCGTATTTGGCAGTGTTTGTGGTCTCTAACTCTTGGTGGTGCACATACGATTGCTCAGTGTAACAGAGCCCGGGACAGTGGTGTCTGTTCACAGAACACATTTCAGTCAAAACTTCTCAGCATGGTAATAGTCTTAAAAAACAATCACCTGAGAATTGCAAAAACCTCTATAACCAGGAAGGAAACTGACGTTCCTTCATATAAACATGAAGGAAACATGTCTTCTAATACTTCCATGAGGAACTCATTTTGTTCACCCATTTTATAGATGACAAAGTTGTGGTAGAAGAGAAGTTTAGCGTCTAATAGAAGTCTTAAGAAGCTTATTTCTGGAAAATCTTGGGAACAGAGTTTCTCTTGATTGGATTTTCTAGGCTCTTCTAGAAATACTAATCTGATATCTGGAAAGATGGGCATTGGCGTCCTACAGATTTAGATTCAGATTCTGACTGCCTATAATTAGCTGAATGACTTTGGACATATACCCCTGGAAACCTCAATTTTTTCCTTTGCAAAATAGGAGTGAAAGTGAAAGTGAAACTTGCTCAGTCGTGTCTGACTCTTTGCAACCCCATGGACTATACAGTCCATGAAATTCTCCAGGCCAGAATACTGGAGTGGGTAGCCATTCTCTCCTCCAGGGGACCTTCCCAACCCAGGGATCAAACCCAGGTTTCCCGCGTTGCAGGTGGGAGAATCAAAATAGGAATAATCTTATCTCAGAAGTTAGGGGAAAATCCCGGGGAATATATTTATTCACTTGTGTGCTTACTGAGCAAATATTATTGGGTATCTGCTCTGTACTCTGAGTGCTGAAGAATTGATGTTTTTGGATTGTGGTCCTAGAGAAAACTCTCGAGAGTCCTTTGGACAGCAAGGATATCAAACAGTCAGTTCTAAAGGAAATCAACCCTGAATGTTCATTGGAAGGACCGATGCTGAAGCTGAAGCTGCAATACTTTGGCCACTTGATGCAAAGAGCTGACTCATTAGAAAAGGCCCTGATGCTAGGAAAGATTGAGGGCTGGAGGAGAAGGGGGTGGCAGAGGATGAGATGGTTGGATGGCATCACCGACTCAATAGACATGAGTTTGAACGAACTCTGGGAGATAGTAATGGACAGGAAAGCCTGGTGTGCTGTATTCCACGGGGTTGCGAGGACTTGGACACTTCTTTCCGACTGATCAACAACTCTGTAGCACTGAGGAGGATGGTCAGTGTTTCTGCCGTCATGGAGCTGACATTTGACTGAAGGGACAATGAAGCAGTAAGTAGCTAAACAAATAAATATGTAAGATGCTGTCAGGTATGAAATAACCATACAGGGTAAAGAACGATAAAAAACGATCGTGGTACCACTTTGATAAGGGCGACCAGACAAGAATTCCTTAGTTATGAAGTGTTGGCCAAAGGGCACAGTACGTGCAAAGGTCCTGAGGTGGAAAACAGCTTGCGTGTTTGAGGAACAGGAAGAAGGACCAGTGTGGCTAAGGACTGGTGAGTGGTAGAGTGAGTGGGAGATGAAAGGCAGGGCCCAGCCTGTCGGGTCTTATGGGCAAGGGAAGAGGGACTTAATCCTGGGTATACTGGGAAACCAACAGAGAGTTTTAAACAGAGGCGTTGCTGAGTATGATTTATTAAAAATTTTTTTTAAAATTACTTTTATTTATTTATTTTTTTGGCCACGCTGTGCGGCATGGATCTTAGAGTCCCCAGCAGGGATCCAACCGATGCCCCTTGCATTGAGAACATAGAGTCTTAACCACCGGCCTGCCAGAGAAGTCATACTTTTTAAGATTAATTTATCTGTGGCCGCGCTGGAGCCTCGTTGCTTTGCTCGGGCTGGCTCTGGCTGCGGTGAGCAGGCGCTGCTCTTCACTGGGGCCTTGGGCTTCCCCTTGGGGTGGCTCGTCTTGTGGAGCGAGGGTTCTAGGTGTGCGGGCTTCAGTAGATGCAGCCGGTGCTCCCTGGAGCTCTGGCTCCGTAGTTGGGGTGCCCTGTTCCCCACCGCTTGTGGAACCTTCCCAGACCAGGGATCAAAGCCGTGTCCCCTGCATTGGCAGGCGGATTCTTATTGTGCCACCAGAGAAGTCCCTAATTTATTTTTGTAGAAGAATATTCTGCCGACAGTGTGGAGGATGGCCTTACAGAGAGGCCACTTCAGAGGTATGACCGTGACTGGGAGGGAAGGGATTTCAATTACAGTGCTAAATTGGAACAGTGTGAGTAAAGAGATTCAGAGCTCATGGATTGGAAGCGGGGAGAGGGGAAAAGGAGCAATGGAGGCTTAGTTGAGGAGTTTGGAATGCAGTGTCATTTCGTGAGATTGGAAAGACCTGGGGCGGGAGTGGAGCTCTGGAATTTACAGCCTAAGTTTGAGATGCCTGCTGGGCATGTCAGGAAGGCACCAGGCATTGACGTCTAGAACTTGGGGGGCAGGGTCATCGGCATGTGGGTGGTGTCCACAGCTACAAGATTGGGTGAGATTGTCCAGAGAGGGGGTGCAGAAAAAAGGGTCCAGAACAGAGCCTTGAGCGCTAAAACTTAGCCATCCGCCCAAGAAGATACGAGCTCGCAGAAGTAACTGAGAACGAGCTTTCACTGAGGTCAGAGAAGAATTGGGTTGTGGTGTCAGAAACAAGAGAAGAATCGAATCGAACAGCCAGCGCTGGACACGCTCAGTGAAAGTTAAGTTTCCCCTTAATGGAAATAGTAGCATTCATTTATTTTAGGTCTTTCAAAAGATATAATGTTACCTTTCATCCCAGCATAAATTCAATTTGCAGTGACATTTTTTACCTCTTTCATATGTCTTTCAAGGTTGAAATATGGAGCCCCAAAGAGCTGTGGGTTGGTTACCCCTCTTCGAAAGCGTACATTTACCAGCTTGCAAATCCACCAAGCAAAGATTTCTTTTTCCGCCTTAAGTTCACATGATTTAATTTGCCTGAGTAACCTGCTGTCATAGGTTTTCATAGAGTCCTGACATCTAGCAGAGTAATTAATGCTTTAGGCTTTTAGGAACTGTTTCAGGATTTTATTAATCACCGTTGTGATTGCACATATGAATTATGAAGGAGTTATTTTGGTAGTTGGATTTCCCCCTCAGAAAAATTTCCATATTTGTTCATTATGAACTGATAGCCTGGAGAAGAATAAAAATGGAGAATATTTGCTGGGTCCTGTGCAGACTTTTCAAATTATCCAGAATCAGGATGACTTCACAGTACGCCAATGGAGTGTGAGTTGTTTGAAGTTGGTAGTCAAATGCTTTCTCTTTGCCTTACCGTAAATTAATTAGCGATTCTCTGTGACTTTCCCAAATATATGGATTTTGTGAACTGTTTAAAGATGCATGAAATCAGAAGGAATTTGTGTGTTATGTTTGATTCTGCCGTGATTCCCATCATTGGAGGAATCACTCTTAGAACTATTATGGCTAGTGTATTATTCTTTGGGGGGGTCTTCCAGGAGAAGAAGGGTATCCAGGTAACTGGGAAGAAATAGGAACCTATCCTTCTGATTTCTTTTTCATTTTCTGTATGGAACACATTATGGAATTTCACAATAATGGGATGGTGTTTGAGATCAGTGTATGAAAGAGAAATGTTATGGGGGGTGTTTGTCTAGTCCCTAGGATTCAATCTGAAGTGTGAAAAACAAAACGCAGTAACTGTTTTCTTTGAAACTCTTCCCCCTAAGGCATCTGCTCACCCCAGACATTTGCAGGTTCTCTGCATAAATGCTTGTGTGGCCGCCTTTGGGTCCCCACCGACCATTTTCCTTAGCTTGGGGGTAAATGTGAGTTTCGCTTGTGTTTAGAGGAAATTTTACTCCGTGCATTTTACTCTGACAAGAGAAGCCTTTGCTGCTTTACTGGGAACGGGGCTCTTTTCAATGATTAGAGTGATTTTCTGTGATTCTGCCATTCTTGAGAAAGATGGTTGGGATGACAAATAAAAGACAAAGTACTTATATCAGTGTGGGGATGGAGCAGCCGCTCTCAGAATCCAGTGCCTTGACTATTGAGTGAAAATACCTGTTGTTGCTCTAACTGCCATTTTTACTCTTCCTAAGTGGCCGGTGGGGATGTGAGGTAGGAGAAGGAGCTGGGTGAGGCCGGAGGAAGTCCATTTGCAAAGTCAACAGCGGAAGCATTCAGGCATAGCAGCAGACATCTGACCTGAATTCTGTATAGATAAGGCTGGGTATACAGGCAGCTGGGCCACCCTGCTCTTTCTCACAGTAGCTTGCTGTGACAGACTAATCTTAGGGTATTTTCATCTTAATTTACTCGCATCCTGCTTTTTGTAGGTAACAGCATTTCTGCCAAAGGTGATAAATTTGCTAAAGCTTACCATTAAGATTCTTTCCTCATATGAGTGTTATATAATTATATATACATTCGGGCTCAAAGGTCCCCGTCTAACAAATTCCCTGCACAGAAGTACCATTTGAGGGCCCATTCTCTCATTAATTTTATTTGACATTTATGTCAACATTACATTCCTAGCCTAAAAGGAGCAATGACATGCGTACGCAGGGGTGTGTTAGAAAGTGGAGTATTTAGTTTGGCAGTGCAAAGCAGTCGGCTAAGTCTGCGAAAGCAAAATGTTCTAAATTAGTTAATACAAAGTGGTATAAATGCACTCAATTGAAGTCGTTCCACAAAGCGCCAAGTGCCCGCTCACGTGGCTGTTCTGATACGTCTGACATTTTCCCTCTCAGGGTTCCCAGAATTTCCTGACGTGGTGTCTCTGGCAGATTACTAAGGGGTCATCAGAGGGGAAAGAAATCGGGGCTGAAGAGAAGTCACTGTGGTATCAGGAATGGAAGTTGCAAAAATCAAAGACCCGATTCTTCTCCCCCCTTCACTGACTTCAGAGTGAGGGGTTTATCGGTAGAACACGGTGCGTGGCGCCCCGGTTCTGCCGAGTGAAGAGTTTCACAGACACTGCCCCTGAGGCGGGAGGGCCGTGGGGAGCCCCCTCCGGACATCGAGAGTTACCTTACTTCTCGGACCACGTGGCTGCGGCATCGCTTAGCGTCTCCAAAAGTAGACAGAAGCGTGATCTGGGGTTGTTAACCCTAAACACGAAAGGATTGTTAGACAACACCTCTGACTCCTGGTCCGCTGGGTTGAATTTCGAATCCCTGGAGGCCGAGAGAGAGAGAGAGAGAGAGAGAGAAGTCAGAGAGAGAGATGGAGCCAGCCGTGAGCCGCGTCCAAGGGACCGAGCGTGGCGGTTCCTTTCTGTTCCGGAATGCTGACTCGGACGTACGCTGTGGTCTGTGTGTTCTTGGGCTGGGTTTCGTGCTTGCCCGTAACGGTCAACTGTAGACTTGGGCTTTTGTCTTGCAGAAAATTCACCAGCAGCGGAGAGGACTGTAAGTGGAGGTGGAATTTGAATCTGTAATCTGAGTGGGGAGTGGGCAGATGGTCTGACCCCCTCACTCTTTTTCACTCCAACATTCAATCCTGCCCCCAATGTTTCTCCCAGCCTTGCCAGCCTGTTTACTCCCCCAAATAAATACTGCGCCCCCCCTACTTCTGTCTTTAGGATGAATCTGGAGGGTCAAGTGGCTGATGACCAGCAGACCTGTGAACCTGTCTGGATGACCGAGTCCTTCAAGGTCATCAACTTGAGCGATTATGACTATGACCATCTGGAGTCAGTATCTCCTGGGGTCCCCTTGGTGGTCTGGCCGCTTCATGTCTCTGAAAGGTGGGGACTTTATCAAGGACAGAGAGGAGGAGGATGATAGTAGCTTGTGAAGGGGAAACTGAGTTTGGGTTGACATCATCCCTGTCAGCTCAGACAACACTGTTCTCAGCACCTCCTGCTGGCTTTGAGGACTGTGATTTTCTCACCTGATCTTGTCTGCTTAAGCTCTGGCTTATCTGGCTAGGTTGCTAGGGTACAGGGCACATTCTTGTGGTGGTGCTTGGGAGGTGTGTTTTGCTTTGGAGTTCTGGTATACCCCGCTGACCCCCTTAAAGGCGCTGCGTACAGAACCAAGAGCTTCATAGTTATCGGGCTGTCAAGGCAGTTCTGGATCTTACAGGGAAGAGACGTTGTGAGCTGGAAGGGCCTGGGGGTCTGGGCCACCTTTGCACGTGTAGATAAACCCAGAGAGTTAAGAGCCAGGTCTGGGGACAGTTGCCCACTCTGTCCTCCTTCTTGTCTGTGGGATGATCAGGGAAACTTCCCACTGCACTGCTGATGTGGGATGGGAGTTGGCGGGAAAACCGTTGCTGAGAGTGGTAACAGTTACGTTCCAGCACCTTCGAACAGAGAGGCCCCTCAGGACTGCGCCGTCAGATCCTGGGGCTGTTAGCTGGGGGTGGCAGAGCCGGGACAAGCGCCTGGTGCCCGCGAGCCCTTGGCTCAGCTGTCCTGCAGGGCCTTCTGGGTGTGAGACAAGGAGAAGCTCTCTCTCTCTCTGCCCTCCCCGCCTGCTCTCTCCCAGGCCGTCATCAACCCCACAAAGACCTAAAACCTTGTTAGAGAAGAGCGTTCACTGTGGAAGGACTCTGTGCTTTTTGAGCCGCTGCCTCCACTCGAATCTCTGTTAACGAGCTCCCGTTCCCTAGAGAACAGCCGTCTCCCTGGACCTCTGGCCGCTGATGCCATGGCCCTCGGGTGTCTGTGTCTGTTCAGGCCGCTAGGACAAAGCGCCACAGGCGGGGTGGCTTATAAACAGCGCACATTTGTTTGTTTTCCTCCCAGTCTGGAGCTGACGGTCTGGGATCACGGTGTCCGTGAGGTTAAGGGAGAGCCCTCTTCTAGTCACAGACTTCTCCTCATGGCCTTTCACAGCGGACGAGGCTTGATGGCTCTCTGGGGCCTCCTTTCTAAGGGTGCTAATCCCATTCACGAGGGCTCTGCCTTCATGACCCGATCGCCTCCTAACACCATCACACTGGGTGTTAGGATTCCAACGTGAACTTTTGGGGGACACAAACATTCCAGCCATCACAAGGGGTGCCACGTTGCAGCCAGGGAGTGGCAAGGGTCTGCCGTGGAGAGGACTGAGTGATGGGGGGCTGCAGGAAAAGATGCTGAGATCAATAGTAGTTGTAGGCAGTGACCGCGGAGGTAATTCCCTTGACCTCCTGTCCTCTTAAAAAATGTCCCTTCTTGGCTGAGTCATGTTGATGTTTGGCAGAAGGCAACACAATTCTGTAAAGCAATAATCCTAAATTAAAAAAAAAAAAAATGTCCCCACTTGGGACTCCCCTGGTCGTCCAGTGGTTAGGAGTCCACGTGCCAACGCAAGGGACACAGGTTCAGCCCCTGGTCCGGGAAGACCCCACATGCCCGCGGAGCAGCTGAGCCCGGGCGCCACAGCTTCTGAGCTTGCATGGCACAGCTACTGAAGCCCGTGAGTCCAGAGCCCGTGCTCCACCGCAGGAGAAGGCCCTGCGATGAGCAACCCCAGCACCGCAACTAGAGAGGAGCCCCCACTCGCAACCAGAGCAAGCCCACGCTCAGCGATGAAGAGCGCTGCAACAGAGACCCAGCGCAGGCGCCGGTCAATTAGATTTAAGAAGCCCCCCGTAGCCACTGAAGACCTCGCTTTGCACAGGTTACGCCTCCTCCCGTGGTCTTCAGGCCTGGCCTGGAGAGCCACGTCTGGGGGACCCCTGTGTGCTGTCCCCCACAGCTTGTCTGTGAGGCACCCGGCTCATTGCTTGGCTGGGAACAGGAGCTCCGCTGACGCCCATGCTATTTGCAGCAGGGTCCACAGGCAAGCTTTCCTCTCCGTGAAATTGAGAAATTGCTGGTGGACTGACTCCGTGGATGGAGGGTCCATTCCCTTCTTTGACAGAATTATGGAAAAGCAAGCAGTGCCCCTGGTCTTCTCTCAACGCCACCTCATTGGCCCTTGGCTTATTCTAATATATTTTTAATATACTATATATGCTGTATCGGAGTAAATCAGTAGGTATGTTTTGAAATTAAATATTTGCTAAGGGCTAGGTTCTCCCGATGTTAAATTATTGATAACAAACTTCACAGACGCTGTATGAGACTTGATGATATATGAGTTTTGAGTGACCTGCCATTTATTAGACTTTATCTGCCCATGAAATCCATTTCCAATTCAGACCATATCTACAGCAGGATTGCTTGCCAGAAATCTATTCCCAGGTTTCTCCTTATTTCAGTGAAATATCTCTGGCTCAGCACCTTTCCCAAGGTGGCTGATCTAATCGGGGCCCGATCACTTATCACTTCTCATTTCCTTTGGCAGGTCTGTCCAACTGGGAAGTGCATCTCGGGGACACTTGGGAGCAGTAGTCGACCTCCCCCCTTTGCCCTTTCCCCCGCTTAGAGGAAGGCGAACTCCCTGAACCGCGGCCCCGCTCTGGGGTCCGTGAGCAGAAAGAGGGCCACGTGTGTGGTCAGGAAAACGGGCTGGCCTCCCCGTCTTCCCTGGTGTCAGGAGCTGTCGGGGGCCCCCCTGCGCCCGCAGTGTTCAGTGACCCCGAGCGATCCGGCCGGCCGCTGGGCCCCCCGTCTTTCTGCTCCCTCTCCTCGCTGACTTCTGTGTGGACAGGTGTGCGCTTCTGGCCGCTGCAAGGTCCAGCTGGCAGGAGGACTCCAGCTTGTCATCACAGAAATGAAATTTGTCACCTCCGTGTTCCCCACCTCTGTGCTTTCATGTTTAACCAGCATTCGGAGTCTTTATAAACATGTCAGGGGGTCTGTTTTTCTTTCCTAATTAATTCAGAAAAGGAGCAGAAGACATTGCTAATGATAGAAAAGAGAAAGGGATGGGTAGGGCTGAGAGTGGCCCTTTTGTTTTTCTGTTAGAAAAGGCAGTTGAATGAACATGGGCGTCCGGTAATTTGAGAAATTACTTGGGGCCTCTCAGTGAGTGCCTTGGTGATTCTTGGGCTGGTCCTGGACTGATGAGAATTTATGAACAGGTCTAAACTGACCAAATCCGATGGCAGACTTTCCTGCTCATGAACGAATGGGCAGTGTACTTCGTCTTCCCATGCACAAGGGAGAATGAAAATTTACACATATATTAACTTTTTAATTATTTGAAATGTGTTCTTTTTAGCCCTATTTCTGAAGTCCTTTTCTCTGAGGACACTGAACCCAATTTAACCTTTGTCTTGATGATGTACAGTCATCTTTCTAAACATCTAGAACTGTGTACTTTAGCGATTCCAGAATCTTAACAACCTCAAGGGTGTAGTGGTTTAATTAAATGAGCATTTCCTCTGTTCATTGTTATCGAAAAGGCTAAAATAATAGACATGGAATAATGGAAAGAGTTCTAAACATAGAATCAAAACACTGGCTCTAATTTAAGTTTAATTGTTAATTAGCTGTTTGACTTTTAGCAAGTCTCTTAACCTCTCTGAGAATTTACTTCTTCATCTATAAAAATGGGATGTTGGACCATAATATTCCCAAGGTTGTTTAGATTTCTAAACTTCTGTAATTTTATGATGGAGGACTGTGATATTCTGTAATGCCAGTTGTCCCAAAGGGCTATTGAGGCTGGGATTATTTGTTTCTTTAAGATATAGTCCGAGACTGCTAAGATTTTTCTAGCTGTTGTGTTTCAAAGTTTCTTCTATTCCATGGTTTGCAAACTGTAGCCTCTGGGCCAAATTTGACCTGCCACCTGTTTCTGTAAATAAAATTTTATTGGAACTCAGCCACGCTCCTTCATTTACACATTGGTCTGTGGCTTATTTTGAGCTGCACGGGTGAAGTTGAGTCGTCACAACAGAGAAAGTATGATCCATGATGCCTAAAATGTTTACTCTCTGATCTTTATCTTTATAGGAAAAGTTTGCCAACCTCTGCTTGATTCTTTTTTTTTTTTTCCCTACTCTGTCACTTTTCATTGTAATCACTCTCTCTCCTTCCAGGAATCCGTTTTAATTTACCATATCTACCTGGCTAGAGGTTAAGAAACCAGACAATACAACTGATTAGAGTTGTGTTCAAAAAAGAGTTAATCGGTTCTGGACAGAAGTTCAAGGGGACAGCACTGGGCTGAGTGCGCTGAGTGCGTGAACCTGTTAGCCACTGAGAGGCCCTTCTTTCTCACCGAAATGTCTGGGTCATTGTGGAGAGCTGGCATGCTGCAGCCCACGGGGTCACAAAGGGCCGACTCTTTGTGAGTTGACATGACTTAGCAACTGAACACACACCACACATTCCAGGTAGCTGAAGTCTTTCCACAATTTGAAATTGCTAGAAACAGTTGCTTTTAGGTTGCTGACCGTGATCACGGATCGGCCATAAAGTTCCTCCGAGTACGTGCCACTTCATATGTGTGACATCTCCTATCATGGTGAGGCTCAGTTCCGGAGTCGTGAACTGAACCCGAGATCAAGTTTAGGCCCTCCTCAGCCATCCCGTGACTGTCCGACCTTGGGCCGTCAGTCCCTCTAGAAGCCCGTTTGTCGTCTGTGAAGTGGGAACGACAGTCACCACCACACATCGTAGGACGTGCTGCAGGGCTCTGCGTTCGGCTCCTCCCTCAGCTGTGCTTTCCATCGCTCGGGTGGAGCAGGTGTGAAACCTGGGCCAAGTTATGAACGTGAAATGGGCCACAGCCATGGTGGGCAAGATCACCATGCCTTAAAAATTACCAGGTGACTCCAAGTGTTCCCCCTCATTCTCACACCCTGGTGAGTAATCCTTGCCAGAGTGGTGGATAAGCTGAGCTCCTGATAAAGTCAAATTTTGACTCCCTGCTAGGCCCTTATTCCTGTGACTAGTTCGATGGTTGGTAAAGTGAAGGAGTTGGGGTGAGGGGAAGAGGCAGACCTTCCTGGGTCCCTAGCTGTAATAGCATCCACCCCAGTGGTGGGGCTAGTGGTAAAGAACCCACCTGCCAATGCAGGTAGACGTAAAAGACACGGGTTTGATCCCTGGGTTGGGGAGATCCCCTGGAGGAGGGCATGGCGACCCACTCCAATATCCTTGCCTGGAAAATGTCATGGACAGAGGAGCCTGGTGGGCTGCAGTCCATGGGGTCGTAAAGAGTTGGGCACGACTGAGTGACTAACACTTACTTGCTCAGGAGACAGAAGAAGGCAGGCCAGGCTACGGGTGCGGCAGAGCTGGGCCAAAGTCTTAGCCCGCTGCTCACCCAGGATGACCACACCTTTCCATTTCTGCTGCTCTTTCCCTGACTCTGAGGCTCCACCCACTCCTCAACTCCATCTCTTTTGCCCTGCTGCTGCCCTTGGATAATCAGGATCAGACTGTGGGAACTGAAAAGGAAGACTGATCTACAGCTCAACTTGAAGGTTTTCCTCGAAAGGGCTGAACCATCCATGGTCCAAGATGTGTAAGCTTCCTTTTCTTTGGCTGCTTGGTTCAATATCTTTTTAAAAAGTTAATTAATTTTTATTGCTGTATAGTTGCTTTGCAATGTTGTGCGAGCTTTGACACGGGTGAACACTTATATTGATGTATATGGTCCTGGTGGTGGTGGTTTAGTCACTAAATTGTATCCAGCTCTTGTGACCTCATGGACGGTAGCCTGCCAGGCTCCTCTGTCCATGGGATTCTCCAGGCAGGAATACTGGAGTGGGTTACCATTTCCTTCTCCAAGGGATCTTCCCGACCCAGGGATCGAACCTGGGTTTCCTGCACTGCAGGCAGATTCTTTACCATCTGAGCCACCGGGGAAGCCATTTGTTACTTATCTCCTGCTGGGAAATGAATAACAAACGCTTGGTTCCTTCATTTAAACAGATGTTGAATCTGACTTGTGCCAGACTTTGTGCTCCTTGTTAGGGTTGTAGCAGTAAAAAGAACCGAGGCGGCCTTTGCTTGCAAGGACTGTGTGTGTGATGAACAAGTGAATAAACACGTGCGAAGACTGCCAGCTGTGGTGAGAAGCAACGGAAGACGTGAACGCTGGGGCCAGCTCCGGGCTCCCCGAGCAGCCATCGCAGGGTACCGCTATCCTGTCTCCTGTGTCATTAAAACCACTTTGTGTGTTTACTTTTGGCTGCGCTGGGTCTTCCCTGCTGCGCTCTACGGTCGTGCAGAGCGGGGGCTCCTCTCTAGTTGGGGCGTGTGGGCTGCTCACGGCGCTGGCTTTTCCTGCCGCAGAGCGCGGGGTGTCCAGGGTGCAGGGGCTTCAGCTGCTGCCTTTCTGCTCTTGGGCCCCAGCCGGCAGGCTCGGTGGTTGTGGCACACAGGCCTAGTTGCCACACCGCAGGTGGGGGTCTTCCCAGGCCAGGGATCAAAGCCGTGTGCCCGCACCGCAGGCGGGGTCTTAACCGCTGGACCACCACGGGCTTCCCCCTTCCAGAATCTTAAAATCCAGAAGGAGGAACTTATTACGCCGATGGTGGAAAGAAGAGCATCTAGGGGGAGGGCGCAGTGTGAGCCAAGACCCTGAGGCCAATGAAGGGGTCCTGGCTCGTTTGTGGGATTGTGGCAGCAGGAATGTTTGGGGGAGCAGGGCCCGGTGGAGGCCCCTGGAGCTGATCTGCTGGGGTCGGTGGCTGGATTTATTTATGGGAAACCTTGGGCTAGGGTTAGTCCTGGAGGCCAAGTGAGTGAAGTCCCTGGGCTAGACGGGATCAAGCGAAGATGAAGATAACGTTCTGGTGCATTGGATGGAAGTGGGAGGGACAAGGAAGTCTTGGGATGCTGACACAATCTCGGAGGAGGAATTTACTAAGATGAGAGATATTTGAGGGAAGAGTGGAAGGAAGGACAGATTTGGGGGAGTGGGCTTAAGGTCTGCTTGGGAATGAGGTGCCCCAGTGGCAGAGGCACCTTTTGGAGCTAACATGAACCGGGGTAACCTTTCTTGTCCCCACCACTCGGGAATCACACTTAGCACACTCTGAAAAACGACCAGCCTTCTTGCTTACATGGGACTCTTCCCTGGATACCACTTTGTACCTGGGTTTATACCATGTCACTCCTTCGGTAAACTCTTACTGTAGGTGCTCGGTAAATATCTGGTGATGGCTTGTCTGCTCTGAGCATCCTCAGCTTGTTCACAGAGCTCGACTCTGAAGCAGGAACTCTGTGGGTAAGGGGAAGAGAGGCAAATGAAGAGGGATTTTTTTTTTTTTGGTGTGTGTGTGTGTGTGTGTGTGTGTGTGTGTGTGGTGTTGATGATGAAGTGGCTATTTTTCTAAAAAGAGACTTCAGCTGAGTGGGGAGGATGGAATGAAAGTGAAACTGGCTTGAGGGACACATCTAGACATCTGGGTCCTGTCCGCTCTTTCTTGTCCTCCAGACTCAGCGTCTCGGGTCGGCTCGACTCTCTAGACTCCGAGGCTAGCGGCCAAGAAAAGGGAGTCAGGGTCCCACCTGTACACCCATCTTCCCTTTCCTTTTCTGTCTTTCTTTCCTCCCTGTTTTTTTATTCCCATCTTAGAGAAGAAAAGGCGAAGTTTCCTGGAGGGAAGGGGAGGAGAGTGAAGCTGAGAGCTCCACTCCGAGGTCACGGGCCCGGGGATAGCGTTTGGACCACGTCGCTGCAGTCACACGAACCCGAATGAGTCATGAGTATTTCATGCCCCGAAAACCTGCAGGACTTCCATCATTTTCAGCGCATTGTCTCGGTGTTCCGGAAGACTAAAGTTGGTGATGGCAGTACCTCTTCTTAACTCAGAAGTGCGTTTCCGTGACCTGTCCCGTCTCCCCAGCTGGTGGTTTTTGACAAACTAGTGAGGGTGGCATCTTACGATTTTAAAAGGTAAGCATTTGTTGCATTTTTAAAAATATATAAGTTATTTCTTCCCTGTAGGAAGGTAAAGAAATCTGTGATAAAAATAATAATTAAATGCTGACAGTGCTAAATTTCTACTCAGCGTGAGCTGGCAGCAGCTTCATACCAAAACATTAGGTCATTGGAAGAAAAAAAAAATCTGATTAAATACCTCTGTAGGCTTTTCTGATTAGCTGTTCTTAAAACGCGTCCATGACAGTAATGAAAGGGTGTAATTTGACAGCCGCAATTTACTCTTAGAAAAAAATGGTAAAAGGGAATGGTGCGTCTGAGTGAGGGTTTTTCCAGGAATTTCTTGTTGGTCTTTACTAGTGGGGTTTGTTTCATAATCATTAGTTTCTGGCAGTTTCGGAGAGCCCCCCCAGCTGAAGAGCTGATTGTGTAACTGGGATGAGGGTTGAGGGACAGTTTCAATGCCAGCCTTCCTTTTTCTTTTTTTGTCTTCTGCAGGCAGCAGGTTTCGTATTTCTGGGGTTAAATGACCTTGACACGAGCAGGTTTGGGAAACGCAGTGTGGGTCGTGGAGATTCTCTTATCCCGTGCATTAATTTTCTGTGTCTGGCGGCTCGCAGTGTCTCTTTGTATTAACTCGCCATGGCGTGAGGGCTGCAGGCCAGATTTGACGTGAAGATGCAGTGATTATGTGGCATATGGTAAAGGCAGGGACCGCAGCTAATCACTCTTTTCCCTTTCTCCTTGACTTCTACTGGTGATGGGAGGGTTCTTGAATCTGCGAGTGTTTTCCTCTTTCAGCCCCATCACGCTCTCCCCATCAGTAGATGTTTGAGCAGATGATTTTCTTGGCTGGGGTGTGATGGAGCACGAGTTTTAAACCTGAGAGAGGACGCGCTGCTCGCTTAGGTTAAAATGCTCTGTTTCAGAGACGAGGACGCTGGGTGCACGGAGGTCCAGCTGAGGAGTGGCCGCAGAGTGGAGCCTGGAACTCGGGTCTCCAGACCCCAGGGCTGCTGGTGTTTCCCTTGCTGTCACGTCCCAGAGGCTGTAGTGAAGCCAGTGTGTTCATGCCCTCGGCTGCTCTAACAAAACGTACCACAAGTGAAAGTGACAGTGAAGTCAAAGTGAAAGTCGCTCGGTTGTGTCTGACTCTTTGCGACCCCATGGACTATACAACCCATGGAATCTCCGGGCCAGAACACTGGAGGGGGTAGCCTAGCCCTGCTCCAGGGGATCTACCCGACCCAGGGATCGAACCCGGGTCTAAGAGCTGTGATGGCCGAGTGGTTAAGGCGTTGGACTCGAACCCGGGTCTCCTGCCTTGCAAACTGAGGGGCTTTTAAAAAATTCTTTTAAATTAAAAAATATATTTATTTATTTGGCTGTGCCACGTCTTAGCCCTGGCATGCGGGATCTTCGTTTGCAGCACGTGGGATCCAGTTCCCCGATGAGGGATCAGACCTGGGCCGCCTGCCCTGGGAGTGCAGTCTGAGCCACTGGACCACCAGGGGTGACTCTAATCACCAGGGACGTGGCTTTAATTAAGGCAGCAGAAAGCTTTTCTCTCGTATATTCTGGAGGCTGGAAATCTGAGATCGAGGTCCTGGCCACGCTCCGCAGACTGCAGGCTCTGTGGGACCCTCCCGGGCTGTCTCTAGCTTCTGGTAGCACTGCTGGTCCTCAGCATTCCCGGGCAGCGGAGCTCCAGTCTCTGCCCCCAGCATCACCTGCCTTTCTCCTCGCGTGCGTCTGAGTCTTTTCTCTCCTCATAAGGGCACCTCTCACACTGGATTCAGGGCCTACCTTACCCCAGCAAAACATCATCTTAACTAATTGCATCTACGAGTTTCTGAATAAGGTCATGTTCTGAAGTCTGGGGAGTTCGGGCTTCTGCGTGGTTTTGGAGGGGACGCAGTCCGACACAGAACAGGTGGGCTTGGGTAAGGCTCTCCACGGGAGGGTTTCGGAGCCGTCGAAGGGCGATGAGTCATCATCACCTTCAGCTGTACTCTGCGAGCGTGTTCTGTCTTGATGCCTTTCCTGTCAAGTGCAGGAACCTGAGTCTTCTCCGTTTATTATTAATGAGGGCGATATGTAGTTTCACTTTTTAGCAGGGAGTGAGAGCCTGTGAGTCAACCCGAGGATTAGCCACAGAAAAAGGATAAAGTTAGAAACAATTCAAAGACAAGATTTGAGCTGCAGACATTATTATGGAGATGCTCTGGGTTCTTTTTCCGTCTCATTAAAGTCCTTCAGTTTGGAGAGTTGGTTCTATTTATTCTTACGCGTGCTCAGTCGCTCAGTCGTATACTAGTTCTATATTTATTTATAATTTAGAATAATTATAATTTAGAATATACAGTAATTTATTCTATATTACTTATTCTGTAATTTATTCAGCAGTCACAATTATCCTACTTGTCTCCTTAAATATTATTTTTTTCACTTTCCCCTCACTCTAAATTTAGGCTTCCATCATAGCTCAGTTGGTAAAGAATCCGCCTGAAATGCCCAGAGACTCCGGTTCAATTCCCAGGTGGGGAAGATCTGCTGGAGAAGGGATAGGTTACCCATTCCAGTATTCTTGCTTCCCTTGTGGCTCAGCTGGTAGAAAATCCGCCTGCAGTGCGGGAGACCTGGGTTCGATCCCTGGGTTGGGAAGATTCCCTGCAGAAGGGAGGCTTCCATGGACTGTATAGTTCATGCAGTCGCAAAGAGTTGGACATGACTGAGCAACTTTTACTTTCACTTTTTCCTCTAAATTCACCTTCTGGAAAGCGTGAAATTTGATTTTATTATTTATTCGTTTATTTGGCTGAGTTGGGTCTTAGTCTCCGCGTGCAGGGTCTTTCATTATAGCAAGCAGGCTTAGTTGTGGCATGTGGAGTCTTATTCCCCCCACCAGGGACTGAACCTGCGTCCCCTCGTTGGAAGATGGATGTCTAACCACTGGACCACCAGGGAAAGCTTAACATTTTCCTTCCTTCCGCCCTGTTGCGCTCTAGAAGGAGCTCATCACGGCGCCCATTTCCCGCCGTGGCTGTCTCCCGAGCTCGCCCCGCCGAGCCTCTTTCAGACCACACGGACCCACTGGCTGACCTTCAGACGTCCGTCGGACCATCCGCCTTCACACTCCGCTGTGGCTCCTTTGGCCGTGTTCAGCATCCCCTCTCCTCTCCGCCCTTCGGACACCAGCCACCCTTGAAGCCCCGATCGCCCCTCGTCCGTGGGTACTGCCCAGACAGGAGGTGATCTCCTGAGCTAACGCCTGTAGGACTGCTTGTCAGGAGCGCGCAGGTCGGCCTTTCCTGCTCTCTCTCTACAGGAGTCGTGAGTGAGCAGCCATGGGCCCTGCCTCCTAGCGTGGATCTGCCATCGCAACTGTGTGTGGCCGTGGGGCATGTCAGGGCTGCCTGTCTCGTCCTGGTTCTGTGAGGATCCAGTGAGATAGAACCTTCAAGTTATGTGAAACCTGTCTGTGAGAAGTACTACCGAAATATTCATTTCTTTCTGGCTGCACGGGGCCCTCACTGCCATGCCCGGGCTCCTCTCCAGGGGCGGCGCCCCGGCTTTTCATGGCGGGGGCTTCTTTCATTGTGGAGCACGGATTCTAGAGCACGTGGGTGCAGTCGTTGGGGCATGCGAGCCTGGTTGTCGCTTGGCACGTCACGTCTCCCTGGGCCAGAGATTGAACCCGCCTGCCCTGCATTGCATGGTGGATTCTTAACCACAGGACCACCAGGGAGATCTCACTATTTAAATAGTAATTACTTAATGCACCTCGATTTACTCATCTGTCAGTCAGTCAGTTCAGTTGCTCAGTCACTTCTGACTCTTTGCGACCCCATGGACCGTAGCACGCCAGGCCTCCCTGTCCATCACCAACTCCCGGAGTTTACTCAAACTCATGTTCATCGAGTCAGTGACGCCATCCAACCGTCTCATCCTCTGTCGTCCCCTTCTCCTGCCCTCAATCTTTCCCAACATCAGGGTCTTTTCCAATGAGTCAACTCTTCGCATCAGGTTGCCAAAGTATTGGAGTTTCAGCTTCAGCATCAGCCCTTCCAATGAATATTCAGGACTGATTTCCTTTCAGATGGACTGGTTGGATCTCCTTGCAGTCGAAGGGACTCTCAGGAGTCTTCTCCAACACCACAGTTCAAAAGCATCAATTCTTTGGCACTCAGCTTTCTTTATAATCCAACTCTCACATCCATACATGACTACTGGAAAAACCATAGCCTTGACTAGATGGACCTTTGTTGGCAAAGTAATGTCTCTGCTTTTTAATATGCTGTCTAGGTTGGTCATAACTTTTCTTCCACGGAGTAAGTGTCTTTTAATTTCATGGCTGCAATCACCATCTGCAGGGATTTTGGAGCCCAGAAAAATAAAGTCAGCCACCGTTTCCACTGTTTCCCCATCTATTTGCCATGAAGTGATGGGACTGGATGTCATGATCTTAGTTTTCTGCATGTTGAGTTTTAAGCCAACTTTTTCACTCTCCTCTTTCACTTTCATCAAGAGGATCTTTAGTTCCTCTTCACTTTCTGCCATAAGGGTGGTGTCTTCTGCATATCTGAGGTTATTAATATTTCTCCCGACAGTCTTGATTCCAGCTTGTGCTGCCTCCAGCCCAGCGTTTCTCATGATGTACTCTGCATATAAGTTAAATAAGCAGGGTGACAATATATAGCCTTGACGTACTCCTTTCCCAACTTGGAACCAGTCTGTTGTTCCATTCCAATTCTAACTGTTGCTTCCTGAGCTGCATACAGATTTCTCAGGAGGCAGGTAAGGTGGTTTGGTATTCTCATCTCTTTAAGAATTTTCCACAGTTTGTTGTGATCCACACAGTCAGAGGCTTTGGCTTAGTCAATGAAGCAGAAGTAGATGTTTTTCTGGAACTCTTGCTTTATTGATAATCCAATGGATGTTGGCAATTTGATCTCTGGTTCCTCTGCCTTTCCTAAATCCATCTTGAACATCTGGAAGTTCATGGTTCACTTACTGTTGAAACCTGGCTTGGAGAATTACTCATCTATAAAATGGAACTATTAATCAGTAGTACTTGGTGAGTATTAATATGATAAAGCCCATGGGACAGTACTCTGGAGAAGGAAATGGCAACGCACTCCAGTGTTCTTGCCTGGAGAATCCCATGGACAGAGGAGCCTGGTATGCTACAGTTCATGGGGTCGCAAAGAGGCGGACACGACTGTGTGACTGACGTCTGGGACGGCACCTGACTCCGGAGGCGGTCACCCTCACCTCCTCGTGGTCAGTGTCTTCAGACGGGACCGTGGCCCCGTTCGGATGTGGGCTGAGCGTTGGCGCCTCTTCCTTGCACAGGATGGAAGCCTGTCCCAGACGCTCTGTAAACACTTGCTGGCTGAATCGTGAGTTCCAGTCTTCCTGTGTGCGGTACTCACATTCACTTTTTTTCCTCTCTTTTCCCAAGGCATTAAAATTCCCACTGATCACTCTTGGGCCTGGAAGTTTTTAAATGAATAGAAATCAACTCTCTGACAGCAGTGTTGATTTGGGCTCCAAGCCTAAATTAGTCTGATAGGTGAATCGCTGTGGTAATGCAGATGTCATCATTCGAAAGCGGTCCAAATTCATTTTCTTTTGATGCCTCCTCATCAGGATGTAACACGGGCATGTTTTGAAATGGAACATCCTCTATTAGTTTAATTGAGCGCAGTTTTGACAGTGTCAAGGTTTGTGCAGTGTCCTCGTAGTAACCCTTTGAAGGCACTGTTCTGCAGACCGGTGGGACAGAGCATTTCTGTTCTGTCTTCCGGTCCCAGGTCTGGTGTGAGGTGACATTCCCTGTCATCTCAGTGGAGGCTGTCCCTCCTGTCTCCCTGAGCTCACACTCAGGGCTGGTTTCAGCCAGAAGGCGCCTGGACCCCCATACCTGTCATTTATTACCAGCATCCTTTCCAGTTGGCCTAGGCATGTTGTTCAGTCGCTAAGTCATGTCCGATTCTTTGCAACCCCATGGACTGCAGCATGCCAGGCTTCCCTGTCCTTCACTGTCTCCCGGAGTTTGCCCAAACTCATATCCAGTGAGCTAGTGATGCCATCCAGCCATCTCCTCTGTCACCTGCTTCTCCTCTTGCCCTCAATCTTTCCCAGCGTCTGGGTCTTTTCCAATGAGTCAGCTCTTGGCACCAGGAGGCCAAAGTATTGGAGAAGATTCCAGCCCCACAGTTTGAAAGCATCAGTTCTTTGGTGCTCAGCCATCTCACATCCATTCATGACTACTGGAAAAACCATAGTTTTGACTAGACGGACCTCTGTAAGCAAAGTGATGTCTTTGCTTTTTAATATGCTGTCTCGGTTGGTCACAGCTTTTCTTCCAAGGAGCAAGCATCATTTCATTTCATGTCTGCCATCTAGGCATGGGCATGGTAGGTGTTGCATGATTTAAATAATCTGGAGCACCTCTGTTGGAAGTTTCTGAGCTGAGACTGTGTCTGGAGGCCACAGAGCAAAGTCAGGCAGAGGAGCCTGGTTTCCCGTGTCGGCTTGTCTAGTGGACGGCTCTGTGGTCCTGAGAAAGTTAGTTATGGCCTCAGGGCCCTGTGTGAAGCACTTATCCCGGTAACTGGCACGCAGGACACATTCAATAAGTGGTGTAACCAGTTTTCTCTTTCTTCTGAATTTCCTCGGAGATAACAGAATGTAAATCACTTGCAAGCAAGTAATACTTGCTGGGTGGTGCAATTTTGGGTCTGTAACCATAAGTCATTGTAAAGTAATGAGACTCAGACTTGTGAACCGGTGCTAGAGTCGCTTCTAAAATCAGCGACAAGTTTACCGCTGTTCGTAAAGCATAAAGCCCAGGGCTAGAGTTTTGGTGCCCAGAGCCTCTGTATCAGGACGGAGCTGGATGCGGAACTGAGGGGCAGGGCATGGTTGCCCCTCATTGCCTCCAGTCAAGTCAGGCGGGCTGAGGGGTGGCCCCGTTCTTCCTTCTGTGACCCGGGGAGGCACGTGGCCACGTCCTGGTCTTGCTGATGCTCGTGATGGGCTTGTGCCAGGAAGAGTCGCTGGGCAGACCCTCACTGTCTTGGAGAGACCACCTCTCTCCGCAGGTTGTGTTTGAACTAGCGTAGCGGCCTCTTTCTCCTCAGAGAGCATCTCCGCTCTTTCCCGACCCCCTCCGTTCAGGGTTGAGGGGAACTTGGCTTCCGGACCCGATTTGTACACGGAAGTCCTGATACGTCGTGTAGAAAGTGACAGTCCTGGCTTTGTTACTGGTTTTTGTTTTACTTACTCGCTCGTGGCCGCGCCGGGCCTTCGTGGCTGCGTGTAGCCTTTTCTCCAGCTGCAGGAGGCGGCCGCGCCGTCGCGGTGAGCGGGCTTCTCCTTGCGGAGCGCGGGCTCCGGGGCCCGGACTTGAGTCGTGGGGGTGGGCGGGCTCGGGGCCTGCGGCTCGCGGGTCTAGTCGCTCTGCAGGATGTGGCGTCTCCTGGACCGGGGACTGAACCTGTGGCCTCCGCGATGGCAGGCGGACTCTCAGCCCCTGGACCAGGAAAGTCCATCCTACGACCTCGTCGTTGCACTTTCTTACCTTCCGGTAGAGCTGTGTCTTCCTCTGGTGCTGAAGTCAAGCGGGCGTCTTGAGTGACGGATGGAGAGGCGTTTCAAGGTCAGAGCGGCCGAAGCCTGCTCTGAGGCAAACCGGTTGCAGAGATGCAGAAAGCGTCTCAGAGGGCGTGAGCCCTCAGCTGCACCCCCCTTGCACCCTCCTGCGGTCGCCCCTGCCTCCTGGGTGGATCCGCAGGGCCCACTTGTGACTGCTTTGTCGGTCCTGTGTCCCTCGCCCCCGCCGTGGCTGGGTGTGCCAGGCCCCCGGGCACTCGCCTCCCCCGAGGATGGGCCTGCTGCAATCCTCGGATGGAACGTCACCCGGGCAGAGCGTGAGGACGTCCACGGCAGAAGCCCTGTTGCCCTGACCTTGGCCTTGACCTTGGTTCTCTTCTCTGCTGTGTCCCCGTGCAGATAGTCGTGTCCAGCTCTTCGAGACCCCAGTGACTGCAGCCCGCCAGGCTCCTCTGTCCGTGGGATTCTCCAGGCAAGAATCCTGGAGTGGGGTGCCATGCCCTCCTCCAGGGGGTCTTCCCCGCCCAGGGATCGAACCCACGGCTCTTATGTCTCCTGCATTGTAGGCGGGTTCTTTACCACGAGTGCCTCCTGCGAAGCCCAAGCTGGCTCTCTTTATCGGTTCCCTAAACTGGTTCCAACCCTGTTTCTGAGCCCGAGCCTCCTGGCTTGCCCGGCCCTGTCCAGACCCTCCCTCTTGGGATCAGCCCAGCAGAGGGACCCTGCCCACCTCCACCCCTGCCATCCCCCTCAGCTTTGAGTTCCTGGTTCACTCAGCCTGTTTTCTTTCTTCTCACTGCCTCTTCCCTGCACTAACTCACTTGTTCTCCGCCCTCTATGCTTTGTACACGTGGAGATAATTCATGTAGGTTTTAGCCGTATGTTCCTGGCCAAGGTAGATAGAGATGTCTTTAGAAGTATGAGCAAATCTGTCTTTGTTGTCCCATCAATAACGACACATGGTGAATTTTTACATCTTAAGCTGCACAACCTGGCCAGAACCCAGACTGAGACTTGAGCCCACTCACTGTCTGTTAATTGAGATCACACACTTGGTCTCAGGACTTAGTGAAGCTCAGGTTCTTAATGTCTTACTGTGGAAAGAATTCAGTGAGAGACAAAGTGTTCGGTAAGAAGTCGATGTATCTAGAGAGGTCCACCCTCCAGAGACAGATACAGTCGGTCTCAAAAGGCAAGAACGGCTTTGGAAGGCACACACTGACATGGACAGAGTGTGGTCTATCTCAGAAGGTGAGAGGCCTCGAAATATGGTGCGATTAGTTTTTATGGGCTGGATAATTTCATAGGCTATTGAGTGGGATTATTATTCCAACTTTTAGGGGGAAGGGGCATAGGTTTCCAGGAAATTGGGCCACCACCTACATTCTGAGCTTTTGTGGTTGCCTCGGCCTGTGATGGCGGGTGTGCCATTTAGATGCTAATGTACTAAGTGAGCCTGTCCTGAGACTCAGGGCCCCCTAGAGGTCACACCCCTGCCGTCGTGGACCCAGGAGCTTCTGACCAGTTTCGTCACGTTCTCAGCGGTGTCAAGGCTTCCCTGGTGGCTCAGTCGGTAAAGAATCTGCCTGCCATGCAGGAGACCCGGGTTCGATCCTTGGGTCGGGAAGATCCCCTGGAGGAGGGCATGGCAACCCACTCCAGTCTTCTCTCCTGGAGAATCCCCATGGACAGAGGAGCCTGGCGGGCTACAGTCCACAGGGTCACGAAGAGTCAGACACGGCTGAGGGGATTGAGCACGCATGCAGGAGTGTGTCGTTCTTTTAAAGGTCGTGCCCTGTCCCCTTCCCTCCTGAAAGTGAAGTCGCTCAGTCGTGTCCCACTCTTTGCAACCCCATGAACTGTAGCCCACCAGGCTCCTCTGTCCATGGAATTTTCTAGGCAAGAATACTGGAGTGGGTTGCCAATTCCCTTCTCCAGGGGATCTTCCAGACCCAGGGATCGAATCCGGTCTCCTGCTGTGCAGGCAGATTCTTTACTACCGTCTGAACCACCAGGGAAGCCCAGGAGGAGGGAAGCCCTTCCCTCCTATTTCACATCTGTCATGTTCCTCTATCTTAATTTTTAAATTTTAAATTAATTTTGTCTGTTGACTAAAAAGATGCACACCATGACAGTTGCAAGTTAAGCTTCATTTGGGGCAAGATGAGGACTGCAGCCTGGGAGACAGCACCTCAGACAGCTCTGGGAAACTGCTCCACAGAGGCAGTGGGGGAAGGTCAAGATATAAGATGTTGGTGAAGGGGCAGTTCAGTGCAATCGCTACTCATTTTACAAGAGGTTTGCTGCCAGTCACGAGGGGCTGATGTCACTGTGAAGGGATTCAGTGCTTCTTTAGATATGAGGAGATGCGAGGACTGGGATCATGAAATCAGTTCCTGAAAATACCTTAACTGTGTGAAGACCTATTCCACCAGTTTCCCTGGAGCACAGAGTGCCCGGCTCTCCACTCTGAGCGCCCCTCGGGGGTGTTGGAGGCCGGCAGCTGCAGCAGCTCAGGGTTCAGTCTCTGGAGACGGAAGAAGAATGCCCTTGTTGTTCTTCACGCAGCGGCAGACACTCTTGGCGAGTGCCCGAATGTCGTTGACATGTCTGTACTTGCTGTTTTTGCCTTACGTTTTGGCTTTAGTATCTAACTTCTGCAAAACATGAGCTCACCTTTTGCGTGACGTTGAGCACCTCCTCCGTGCAGTGGAATCTTTGCCGTCGGCGCTGGCCCTGCCCCGGTGGGTGGATCTAATGCCGCAGACCTGCGGGGAGGCCTGCTCTAACCGGCCAACCAGGCGGAGTCGGGCTGGAGGGCGGGACACAGGCCGGGGTGGTGCCCCCCAAAGTGGTTTCACTTCTCTGAGCATGGTCCACCTTTCAGGTGTTGAGCAGAACCGCACCTCTCATCCTCCTCACCCGTGGGCCCGGGGGTCCAGCAGGCACCAGGGCATTTCTGCATAATCCGGACTTGCTTGGTCTCCCAGCATTTTTCCACAGGGTGAATACTAACCTTTCACTAAGAGTGGAAATTAGGGGGAGTTCTGTGGAAAGGGAATAGATGATCTGAACTGTTAGCTGTTCCGTCGTGTCTGACTCTTTGCGACCCCAGGGACTGTGGCCTGGCTGGGTTCCTCTGTTCCTGGGATTCTGCAGGCCAGAAGACTGGAGTGGGTCTCCGTAACTGAACTAGAGGATGAAATGGACACCTTTCACTAGAGGCATCAGCTCAGATTTGTGAAATACCACTCATCATATGCTCTGGCCACTGGCCTTGAAAATGGTTGACACCTTGGGTGACAGTCTCCAGAGTTTCGGATGGAAGTCCTGTGTGGTGCAAGAGTGTCTGCCCGCCACGCTCCCCACCTGCCCAAGCCCAGCCTGAACCTCCGCGGGATCCACCGAGCCCTTTCCTCCCCAGAAGGGTCCGGTGGCAGCCAACCAGGCCCTCAGAGGCAGTTCCGATTGTATTTTTCTTCTTTCTGCTTTTGTCCCCATCGCTAACAGCTCTGGATTCCCCTGCCTGACTGCCCTCCCCACCCGCCCAAGATGGGGCAGAAGAAGGTTTTCCAGCTTTTTTAGGTCCTTCCTGTCTCTTTTCCCAAATTAGCAGGGTATCTTCTACCCCAGAGCCCCTTTCTGGTAGACCAGAGACCAGCTCCCCAGGGAGAGGCTAGAGCGTAGTTGGCAATCAGTATCCCGGGTTGAACCCAGAAGCGTTCCTTGTCAATAGCACCAAATTAACCGGCCCCTGTGGCTCGTGACCGTCTCCTCCTCCGCCCTCCGAGGGCTCCTCCTTCTGCCCCCTTATAGGAGCTTGCATCCTGATTCTCCCCCCAGCACATTCAGCAGGGAAGGTCCCCTCCGGGTCCCCTCTTCCAGGGAGGGTGCCTCAGTCCTCGTCTGTCCCTCCACCTGGCACTCAGCCCTTCCAGGGTGCTGATAACAGGCTGACGCGCAAGAGAGTCGGTGCTCGTCTCGGCTTTGGCCTGAATCACAGAGTGAGAACAAGTGAAATTTTAGTTTCCCTTATTGCTGAACACTGGCCAGGTGAACAGAAAATACAAAGCTATCATTAGAAGAAAAAGAGACTTACTTTCTTTTTTCATCTTTTCTGCAGTCTAAAAGGCATTTTAATGTAGTTAACACCCACGTGAATGCACGCACACATCATTCGACTGAAAGGTAACCTACATGAATTCTAGTCTTGGCTGTAAACGGCTGGTGAGCTCTTTGGTCAGACCTTCAGACAATCAAAATCTTGACTTCCCTGCCTATAAAATGGGAGAATATTTTTATGCATCCTTACCAGCTTACTGCAATTATTTTTTAGTGTTTTTTTTTTTAATTTATTGCTGTATAGTTGATTTACAGTGTTGTGTTATTAATAGCTTCAAGTGTGTAGCAAAATGAATTAGTTGTGCGTATACATATGTCCCCTCTTCTTTAGATTCATTTCCCACGCAGGTCGTTACAGTGTTGAGTAGAGATCCCCGTGCTCTGCCGTAGGTTCTTATTAGTTATTTATTTTTCATGTAGCAGTATGTATACGTCCATCCCCTCCCCTTTGTCCCCCGACAGCCATGAGTATGTAATCTACATATGTAATTCTTTCTGTTGTGTAGATAAGTTCATTTGTACCTGCCTTTTTTTTAATATTCCACATATAAACAATATCATATGACATCTGTCTGTCTCTGTCTGACTGTCTTCACTTAGTATGATAATCTCGGGTCCATCCATGTTGTTGCAAATGGCATTATTTTGTTCTTTTTTTATGGCTGAGTAATATTCCATTGCATGTAGGTACTACATCTTCTTTATCCATTCCTCTGTTGATGGGCAGTTATTAAATTAGATAATATATGAATGGGCTTAAAGAGCTACAAAGAACTGTACAAAAGACCAGTGTGGATATTATCTGCTAGATCCAAAGCTAGAGGCTGCCTTTGATGAAAAAAAAAAAAGCAAGTGACAGAAAGCCACTTAAGATATGAACATGCAGTTGACAGGGAAGAAAATGAATGGGTCTTCAAGATATGAACAGATCCTTACCCTCCCTGCTGATAAGAGAAATAGAAACTAAAACTTTAGGAGATCATGTTTACTTGTCAGGTTCTCTCTGTCTCTTAGTCACTAAGTCCCGTCCAACTCTCGAGACCCCATGGACTGTAGCCCGCCAGGCTCCTCTGTCCATGGGATTCTCCAGGCAAGAATACTGGAGTGGGTAGCCACTTCCTTCTCCAGGGGATCTTCCCCACCCAGGAATCAAACCCAGCTCTCCTGCACTGCAGGCAGATTCTTTACCAGCTGACCTGTGAGGGAAGCCACACTTGTCAGGCTAGTGAAGTTCAAAACAGTTGGTAGTGCGGTGTTAGCCAAGGTGAGGAGGAGACTCGCCTTGCTGGGGGCGGGGGTGGTGTATGAATTGATACAGTTGCTAGAAAGACACATTGGTAAAGTTAACTGAAATGAAGACGCATAATTTGGGGCAAGCAGCTCCATTTCTTGAAATTTATCCAGCAAATGAGCTTGCCCTTGTGCGAAATAAGGCGTCTCTATATTTACTGATCGGGAATGACTTTGAAGATATTTTAAGTGAAAAATGCCAAGTGCAGTTTACAAAAAACAGTTTTTTTGTCTTTTAACAAAGGAAAGAACTGCTAATATTTGCATAGATTATGTCTGAAAGGATACACCAGATTTACATCATTGTTTTAGGGTTTTTTTCTTTCTTTTCTTTGTCCCCTCCCACCTCCAACTTTGGTAGTAATTGCTATTTTTTGCTTGTTTACTGCCCAGGAGTAGAATTGGGTGGCTGGTGACAGGGGTGATAAGATTACTTACTTTTCACTGCATATCCTTTCTAACCTTTTGAGTTCTGTCCATATGCAGCCATTACCAATTTTTTTAAAAAATTGAAACAAAACGGAAGTAAACAAAAAGTCAAAGTGAACAGCAAAGCATTATAGATAGAGCCCCAACTCTATTTTCTTCTTGTTAAAATAAAGCAACATAAAATGAAAGGAAGAAAGTCACTTAAGAGGAATTGCTCAGGTTTTTTTGTTTTTTCCTGCCCTTTTCCATGCTTGACTTTCATATGCCTCTCTGAGAATATTTTCCTTTCACTCTTTGGGAAACTAACTTGAGCTGGCTCCTTCCAACTGCAAAAAGAGATTTTATTTCATGATTCTAATGAAGCAAACGGTGGTGTCTGTGCTCTCCCCTTGATCTGCCAATCTTTATTTCTAAGATCTGAGTAACCCTTGAAAAGTTGTGAGCATCAGACCTAACCTAGATATTCATTTTCCCTGACTTCCCAATGAGCAATGGCGTTGGCTGGAAAGGACCCTTGGGGCCTGCCACCCAGGGATTCATCTCCAGGGTCATTAAATAGCTGTTCAGGGGCTGTGGATCCTAATTGGGTATTGAACGTCTTGTTAGGAGACAAGTTCTGTGTTTCTGTTTTATTAGGAATTACAAGTTGTGTGTGTGGGGATTATACCTCCTGCGTTCTGCTTTCTTTATTTTTACGTGTTATTTAAGCAAAGGGTCCTTAATTGGGCTTGTCTTTTAACTTGATTAACCCGCAAGCACTACTCTATAGAGTTCTTCCTTACCAAACTGTCCCCTTTGTGTAATCATGGGGAGCTGTGTGTCCTCATTGCTATGAAGGCCGAATGGAGCGCTCTGAACCAGGTGGAGCCTCTTGAAGGTTTTCAAGGGAAGAAACCCTCCATGGGCACTTGCCAAATGGGGTGTTCGAGAGAGCCCCTTCGTGTTGACCTCCTGTCGCCTTCAATGAGGAGAAATTAGCATCGCCCACGTGAAGATGCCCTTCAGTAAAGAGCTTATTTTCTTGTATATGTGGACCATTTGGAGTTAAAGGCTATCTTCAGCTAAGGGCCGTGTTTACATTTCCACTGTGAACTAAAGTCACTTGCCTGTTGGAATGGGTTCAGCTTGTTTATACATTATTCATACCTGTGAGTCAGAGAAGAAACTTGCGGTTGTGGTACGTGTGTGAACTGCCTGCCTCTGTTTGCTGGTAGGGACTCGGGTTCAGCTCATATTTTCACAGACCCTTCCCAGCAATCCTTATAGCCTCACTTAAGCAAACAAATAGTTATATCCTTTACAAAACAACGGAGCACACAATTCCGAGTGATTTTTCAGATGCTCTTTACAATGATTGGCCCAAGGCCTATCCTAACATCATGTACTATGGAAGCAGCTCTGAGTTCTTTGAAGAAGAAAGATAAATCTCGAGGCAACAGATTTCCTTCTGTTTTCCTTCAAGTGGTTGGCTCCAGTTCAGTAATTAGTTTTACGTAGCTTATAAAGTCATGAACATGATTGTGTAGACATTGTTACCTTTCCGTAGGTGACTATTACAAGGTTCCCAGTCTCTGGATTTCCAGCTTTTTGGAGTCTTTGCAAAAGAACTTTTGCCATGTCATGAGATTAAAACAAAAGCAGAGGAACCAGATAGCTTTGGCAAGAGAAGATTCTGATGTCCAAGACTGAGTCATGGGTGAGGCCCTACAGATAGAGTGTACCCCAAGATGGCAGCTGTCTGGCAGAAAAGAAAAAGAAAATGTTGGAGTGGGAATCACCGGGCCTTTCTTCTATGTGCGTGCCTTGAGTAGGGCTTCCCTGTAGCTCAGACGGTAGAAGTTCTGCCTGTAATGCAGGAGACCCAGGTTTGATCCCTGGGTTGGGCAGATCCTCTGGAGAAGGGAATGGCAACCCACTGCAGTATTCTTTCCTGGAGAATCCCATGGACAGAGGAGCCTAGTGGGCTACAGTCCACGGGGTTGCAATGAGTCGGACACGACTCAGCAACTGACACTCCTACTACTGCTGCTGAGTACTTACCCCACACTCAGCACTGTGCAGAGATGGGGTGGTCGACCAGATGGAGGGGACCCACCACGCGTGCATGCCGCGTGCTACTGAGTACTTACCCCACACTCAGCACTGTGCCCGGTGGGCCCACACTGTGCCGGGATGGGGTGGTCGACCAGATGGAGGGGACCCACTACACGTGCATGCCGCGTGCTACTGAGTACTTACCCCACACTCAGCACTGTGCCCGGTGGGCCCACACTGTGCTGGGATGGGGTGGTCGACCAGATGGAGGGGACCCACCACACATGCATGCCGCGTGCTAGGTCACTTTAGTTGTGTCCACCAGTTTGTGACCCCGTGGACTGTAGCCCAGCAGGCTCCTCTGTCCATGGGCTTCTCCAGGCCAGAACACTGGAGTGGATTGCCATGCTCTCCTCTGGAGGATCTTCCCAAGCCAAGGTTCGAACCCGCATCTCTTACGTCTCCTGCATTGGCAGGAGCCACCTGGAGAGCCCCGGAACCCAACATAGGAACGGCAGATGCCCCAGAAAATTGTGTGTAGGCGGCAGTGGGCCTTTGTGGGAGATGTTGTCACATCTTGGACTCCTAGTCAAGAGGCGGCGTTGCGGGGAGCTGGAGGGGCCCTTTTGTTTGAAGGGGGTTAGTGGAGATGGGTTGCAGAGATGTAGCGATGTCGTTAAAGGAGGGCGGGTATTGGTAGGGCAGCTTGGACTGGGAATGGGTTAGGAGGAGGGTGGCAGCATCAGAACCTACTCTGCTTCTGTGACTTTGATGTGAGTTTCACAAAACTGATCTGAATGGTTCAGAAGACTAAGAACAAAGGAGATTAACCGCAGAAAGTTAGAGCTATAGCTCTTGACCCCCTTAGCACAATGAGGTGCCCCCTATAAAGGGTGTTTTCCCCTACCTCACCATCCCAAAAAGGCAAAAAATTGGCTCTTTTGCCTTGTGCTGCAGTGAAAATATTTCTACAATTCTTGGTAAGTAAATGGAGTCTTAGAGCTTAAACCTCTGCCCCGGGCAAGGAACCAAAGGATGTCATTGTGCATAACTTCAAAGGCTGATAAGATGTTTAAGGTCGCTGCTCTCTGAAAGAGTTTCTTTCTTTTAAGGCCAGCCAGAAACATTCTTGTGCAGGTCCCATTATTCCAGTGAGAACCATTTCTTCAGTACGTGGAGGCGCTCGTGTTTTTTCTTTCTCTTTTTGCTTGCTTCTACCCCACAGAATATATTCTGTCTCTCTGCCCGACAATTGTTGCATTGTGTTTGGATGATGGATGTCCAGTAAGCGTGATATTAAAAGCACTACCTTTTCTGTCTGGAGGAATCAAAGACACAGTGGTTCTGCCGCACCGTTTCTGTGTTTGCACGAAGCAGTCACTCCAGGACTTGGGGCTTCTTGAAATTTTGGGAATTATGCCTGGTGTGGGATAGGCTGGTGAAAGATGTGTGAGCTGCTTCCTCACCATCTCTGATCATCCAGCATTTAAAGCCTCTCGGTGACAGGTGACATAGGTGAGGTTCAGAGTCTCTGTTTGTCAAGGACACGTCTCCCGATCTTTTCCGTTTTTTCCCTGAGCAATGCAGAACGTGCTGGTTGCTCTCTGTCACCAGCAGACAATTTGGCGCCACAGACGCCCTCAACCTGTGAACACAGGGGTGGAAGATTTTTAGTAAATTGTCCAGGAAATAGGAAGATTCTGGCTGTGCCGCTGGAGATGTTTGCTGTTGACTGCTCATTCTTCCGCACAGAATAGCTTCCAGTTAAAGGGACTTTTTATACATTCTGATTTTGAAAATGGAGACCTGCACTGTCAAATCTAGGAGGAGAGGGCCCCCAGAATGGAGGAGAAGGCACTCTTGAAATGATTCATTACCCCAGGGTGCCTGGTGGAATGTGGAGGCTTTGATGGCTGGGGATGGTGACACCTCCTTTGCGTCTTTATAGTGCAGAGCCCGGAGCTCCTCGGGACTCCACAGATGCCTCGGGTGGTGAATGAAAGTATAATTCAGGGTTCTGGAGCTCGCTTGTGGTTTCTCTTGTTCTTCCCCTGAATTCCTGGCCCAGAGGATGGAGGTAGAGACAGAACCCTCTGGTCCTGCCTTCCGATGCCAGTCTGCCTTACTGCACGCCACAGGGTACCCCATCACCGCCTTCCATGGAAGGCGCATTAGCAGCCTGCCAGATAAAAATGTAACGTAAATGAAGACTTGGGACCCTCACTGTTTGAAACTCCCCTTCTCGCATTCCAGACTGATGCCCTCAGGCAGACGGGAGATAGCTTAATACAAGCGTGTTTGTAACACTTCGGTTCCAACCAGATCAAAGGGCAGTGAGCCTGCCTGGGCTGCAGCCTCCAAGATGAAAACTGGACCCTGGACGTGAGCCTGTGTGACTTGGCCCTGCCTTGAATCCGAGAAGAAATACCAATTCGGTTATGGCTGTTTGAGCCTTGGGATGGAGACTTTGAAGTCTCTTTGCCTATGATAAATTGGATTCAGTGTCTCCCTTAGCCTGCCCCCCCGCCACCTTGGACTAGTTTAAGGTTGGGCCTTCCTTCTGAAGTGGTGCTTCTTGTTGGGGCTCTTAGGGTAAATGAAGTGATCACCCAGAAGTCAAACAGGTGCTGGGACGCTGGGAGCCGGGCAGGGCTCAGCGCGAGGCTGGGCCTTTCGGGATGTTCCAGGTGTTAATTGGACAAGTGAAGGCACTAGAGCTTCCTTGGAGGCTCAGACGGTAAAGAATCTGCCTGCAATGCAGGAGACATGGATTCGATCCCTGGGTTGGGAAGATCCCCTGGAGAAGGGAATGGCAACCCACTCCAGTATTCTTGCCTGGAGAATTCCATGGACAGAGAAGCCTGGCGGGCAACAGTCCGTGGGGTTGCAGAGTTGGACACGACAGAGTGACTAATGCTGTAGCTTTTCACTTTCAGAGGCACTAAAGCTACAGGTAAAGAGGACTCTCTCTTTCTTTCCTTGAACAGACTGTGGACGTGTTGGTGTTTTTCTTGCCTGAATTAGTTTTTTTTCAGACTTTTAGGTTCTGTGGATTAATACATTTCAAAAGAAAATTTTCTTTTCTTTTTTTTTTTTTTTGCAAATAATGGCTTTAAAAATTGCCATTACTACCACTATAACTAACCTAGACAGTGTGCTATAAAGAAAATATATCACTTTGCCGACAAAGGTCCTTATTGTCAAGGCTGTGGTTTTTCCAGTAGTCATGTATGGATGTAAGAGTTGGACCGTAAAGAAGGTTGAGTGCCAAAAAATTGACACTTTCCAACTGTGGCGCTAAAGAAGACTCTTGAAAGTCCCTTGGACTGCAAGGGAGGTCAAACCAGTCCATCCTAAAGGAAATCAGTCCTGAATATTCATTGGAAGGACTGTTGCTGGAGTTCCAGTACTTTGGCCACCTGATGTGACGAGCCGACTCATTGGAAAAGACCCTGATGCTGGGAAAGGTTGAAGGCAGGAGGAGGAGGGGACGACAGAGGATGAGATGGCTGGATGGCGTCACTGACTCAGTGGACATGAACTTGGCAAAGTCTGGAAGGTGGTGAGGGTCAGGGAAGCCTGGTGTGCTGCAGTCCATGGGGTCGAGAATAATTAGTCACGACTTGGCGACTGAACAACAGCCGTACTATAATTCAGTAAGACAGTGGACCTTTGAACAAACTAGGAAAAAAAATCAGTAAGAATTTAATTTCAGAATAAAAGCAATCTCTTAAATATAATACATTTAGCATTATATATATTTTAAAAACATTGTTATAATTTTTCTCCTTTTGCTTCTGGGTGGTGAAATCTTTGTCACTGGTCAGGATTGGTCTGGGAACAGGTTATTAGAAAACTTGTGTTGGCTACATATATAATGTATATACACACACACACACATATATACAAATTGAAATAAAAAAGCATGATTATTATAGTGATAACACATTTACATTATTACACAGTAATACATTTTAATTACAGAGTACTTTCACATATATTATCTCATGTGATCAGTTAGTGTATGCCTTTGAAACATAAATTAGTCTTAATAGCCTAAGCTAAATAGAATTAAGAATAGAAGGGAAGTCTGGTGTTTAGACTGTTAGTGTCCTAGAGCCTAGAGTCAAATATGAATAATTTAAAAAATTATCTACTGCTTTGATTTTTCCTTGTTTCTCCATTCTGCTTTATTAGTGAGAGTAAATAAACAGATAATCCTGTGATGATACGCACACAATTTTTTTTTTTTTCCGGCTGCACCGCCAGCCATGTGGATCTCAGTTCCCTAACCAGGGGTGAAACCCATGTCTCCTGCAGTGGAAGCGTAGAGTCTTACCCAGTAGACTGTCAGTGAAGTCCCCAGTATGCACACATCTTCAGAAACCTGTGTGTAGCCCACCCACATACAGGCATGTACTAATATTTATGATGTTTTTTCCTGAATAAAAATATCAATATATATTCTGATGAACGTAAACATACACGTGGGGAAAAATAAAATCATCTGAAATACATTATGAGAAACGTCAGAGGACTGTGTGGGGCAGGGGTTCAGGGAAGCAGGCTGGGGGGAAAGGGTGAAAGAGTGAGAGAGAATTTTTGCTCTAAGTGAATAGGGGTGTTTCTAGTCCCAAACTTACCTTTAAAAGCAAATATGTGTTTTGATTTCAAGTGTCTGTCTTGAACATCTGAATATAGGTGTTTCTGATTTTGAATGTTCTCTTCAAATAAGATTACAGAATTTTTTCCCTTTGCCAGCTTCTCCTTCCAGCTCCTCCTTATTCTAGGATTTGGGCTTCCTTTGCTGTTGTTCAGTCACTCAGTCGTGTCAGATTCTCTGCGACCCCGTGGACTGCAGCACACCAGGCTTCCTGTCCTTCACCATCTACCGAAGCTTGCACAGATTCTTGTCCATTGAGTCGGTGATGCCATCCAACCATCTCATCCTCTGTCATCCCCTTCTCCTCCTGCCTTCAGTCTTTCCCAGCATCAGGGTCTTTTCCAGTGAGTCAGCTCTTTGCATCAGGTGGCCAAAGTATTGGAGTTTCAGCTTCGGCATCAGTCCTTCCAATGAACACTCAGGGTTGACTTCCTTTAGGATGGACTGGTTGGATCTCTTTAGTTTTCCTAAAGGAGGGTGCTGACTTTTTAATTTAGTTTCTCAGTTTCTCTGAAGCAAAAAAATCTAGTGCACAACCAGTAGCCTAACTGCTCAGTCGGGGTCTGACTTCGAGGACCCTCGGCCGAGCTGGAACTGCAGTTAGGACTGATTTACCCGCCAGCTGATTAATTCAGGCAGTGATCACTCAGGAAGTGTACAGGTGCCTCGTCCACGTCAGGCTTCGTGTTGGGCCGTGGGGCCACTAATAGAACTCGAGATAAAATAGCTTCTACCCTTGGGGAGCTCACAGTCCATTGGGAAGACAAACGAGGCCGCAACAAGTAATTAATGACAAACAGTAGGAAACAAACAGGGAGCTATTATCTATAAACTTGAAAGAAGCCACCTTGCAAACTTACCAGGTAAGGGGAGAGTTTAACAACCCACAATGGGCAACTGATGTTGTGTGCTGGTGTGTGTATATGAAAAAGACACAGGCTATGTGATGCACTTGTAAGGCTTTAATAACATAGGAAATCATTTTAAGAAAGGAAAACATTAGGAGCAAGTTCACCAACTCGGTTTCCTCATGGCCTCTACTTACTGAATAATTCCTCTGCAAAACTGCAGTCTACCAGCTTCCTGACAGGGCGTGCAGGGCACTCCAGTTGAAAAGGCAGAGCCGGGTGGGCCGACAGCACTCAAGACCACAGACTCCGCTTTCCATGACACAGCACGCATGGTTTGACCAGATATCTCAGGTGACCTACAAACTAAAAAAAAATTTTTTTTTCTTCGGGGTTACATTTACACAGCATTTTGTTTTCTTCCAATGAAAAACGAAATCATCTGACATTGAGCATCTGCTCTGAATCAGGCCCTGAGCTTGCGCTTGGGGAGCACACACCTGGTCGGAGAGAGAATGGTTGTGCGCACAGGATGAATATAAAGTAGAAAAGGTTCCGTGCAGGAGCAGAGCTTCAGGGAGCAGGAGAGCTGAGAGGAGGGGTGGAGGGCTCCGTGAAGACTCTCTGGGGTGGCGTCTGGACTTGACCTTAAGGAGCAGGCGAGCATCAGGCTTGTGGGAGGTGGCAGTGCCCTGCTTAGCCACCTGGACAAGCTGATGGGGAGACCATCCAGCCCTGTTCATGTTAAAACCAACAACTCTTTGTTTCCTGAGAGCATATGTCTTGATAGGGAGTGATGATAATATATCAGTTTCCATCAGGTTGCATTTTATCATCGTGCTGGTTACGGAGGAGACTGCTTTTAGCCCTTGTGCATTTTAATGTTGCAAGAAGCATGGGAAGTTGGCGGAAGGCGTAATGGATCCGTAATGGACGAGGGGCTGGCGAGGCCGCGGGTGGGACTTGCCACGTCTGGAGCATGAGCGATCCGCTTGAAGCCGTGTGCGCGCTCCGCGTGAGAGGGGGACGGCGGGCAGCAGCAGGCTCCCCTCGCAGCTCCTCGGAGGGAGCGTGCGCCACCGCCGGGCCGCCGCGTCTGGTCGCCTTTGCCCTCAGCATCCCTGTGCCGGGCCCGTGGCTGCTGATGACCTCAGGTCCAGGACTGCAGGAGAAGCGGACCCCTCTGTCTGTGTGTGTGCAGCTTTCTGAATGAAAGGAGTTTTGTTTTTGTTTTGGTGGGGGGTTGTGCTGTGGGACATGTGGGACCTCAGTCCCCTGACCAGGGTCTGACCTGGGACCCCTGCGGTAACAGTGCAGAGTCTTAACCCCTGGACCGCCAGGGAAGTCCCCCAAAGGAGTTTTGTTTTTGTTTTTGTTTTTACAGAAGGAGGTGAAACATTATGAATGTTGTAAAGGATGTTTTTCTAAAAGAGAAAAGTTTGGGAACAAGCGTGAGTGCGTTTTATGGTACTGCGACCCCTGGCTTGTAGGCCTGGGTCACACCGGAGGTCTGGGGAAGGGCAGACCGGCCTTCATCACTCAGGCCTGATAATTTGGGAGGTCTTGGCAGCTCGGCCACTATATCTTGGGGGTGGTTTTCATAAGCCAACACACTCAATACCAAAACTAACCTCCTGTGGAGGAACCTTGGTTGGTGAGAAAAACCATCTTACCTTATGTCCTAATAGTAAATTTGTTCTGAATGAGGCCTGGGCTAAAGTCTTATTTTTCCATTACGCCCTCAGCTTGGGGATGGGAGTTCAGAGTCCTTAGTAAGGGCTTGCTGATTAGTGACTAATGGGCTCAGGTGTTTGCAGAAAAATGTGCAAACACCTTCACCCCCAAAGATGTATTTGAATCCAGAACTCCTTGTGACATTAAGGCTCCATCTTTGTAACATTAGTATTTTTCCAAAATTACATTTTTTTAATTGAAGCTTAATTGACCTAGAACACTGTTTTAGTTCCAGGTACGCAACATACTGATTCGGTATTTGTGTACATCGCAGAATGATCACCGTGATGTCTAGTTACCGCCTGTCACGGTACAGAGATATTGTAGTATTATTCACAGTGTTCCCTCGCTGTGCATTTTATCCCTGTGACTCATTTATTTTGTAATTGGAAGTTTGTTCCTCTTAATAGCTCTCAACCTATTTCATTCATCCCCTACACCAAAACATGCTTGAATGCTGTTTTTTCCCTGTTGCTTTTGAATATTCTCATCTTAAAACAAACATGTGTGTATACCAGGATGTGTAAGAGATGAATCACCCACAGAATGAACTTCAGTGGGCTTGTCTTTTCCTGGTCACTTAGTCTTATGTTTGCTATTGGGATGTTTTCTGTCTCTCCCTGATTCCTGAATTTGGAAGCGAGTGAGTTACAGTACGTTTTGATTTGGTTTTAATCCATCAAAATCAAGTTAGTTATAAGTGATGGAAGAGCTTACTTTGTGTAGTCCGGGCTGCCTGGAGACATCAGCCACATGCCAAAAGCTTGCTCGTTGCCCGGCAACCTCGCCGGAGGAATAGATTTTCTGCCACTGGCTCCCTTTTTAGTCGAGGCAGAATCTATTAACACTACTCTTCTAGCCTGGAGAACCGGAGCTGGAGTTTAGCTGCAAAGAATGGTCGGAGGGTTTTGTTTTTTTTTTTTTAAAAAATAACCCAGCACCGTGTTTCTGGCTTCTAAACTCTCCTGCTAATTTCGTTGACTTCCAAGTAAAGATCTAGAGCTTATTGATATTACTTAACACGGCCCAAGCTAAAGAGCTTAGTTTTGTGCCTGCTTGGCCCCTGAAGAAGCTCATTGTTTAGTTTCTGTAGAAATGATCACGCGGGGAATGGGTGGGAACCGTGATCATCCAAGTTGAAGGTGGAGCAGGTAAGAACAGCCTCATTCCCCCTCAGACTTTTCCACATCCCCCCTCGGGGTACTTTCGCCTACTTTCCAGTAGCAAACTTATCGTCTGACTGTCGAAGCTGTTGTTTCTTCAAGTATGTACGATCTCGCACTGATTGCAAAGTGGCTCTGTATTCCTTTCTCTTATCCTTCAATCAAAGAAATGTCTTTTCTCCATCTGTAGCTAAATACTTCACCGGCAGGATTGATGGCTTCTGTCTACCCGGGGAGCTTGCGGAGCTGTCAGCTCTGTTGTTTTGCTTATGCTTTTAATGGAATAGCTTTGGGTTTGTAGCAAGAGAGGATGGCTCAGCTCCGCGTCAGGTGGCTGGAGTTGTCTGCCTCTGCTGAAATGCAATTTTAATAATGGACTGTATCAGCTCCCTGTGTTTTCCTGCCCCTTTGTAAAACAAAGGACGATCTCAGCGTGTTAACCCGTTGGTGGCTGGAAAAATCAAAATCTCTAAGAACCACTTAATTAAATGCCAGTGGCTTCTCAGATTAGGAGTCTGGCATAGAGGCTGCAGAGATGACCTGCACAGGAGAGCAGGGGGTTGCTTTTATTTTAGGAAGTGGACATTAGCCTCCTCGTCCATCTTACCCTTTCTAAGGGCCAGATGCGGAAAGGTACATACAGTGTGTGACTCGGCAGAGAAATGAGCTAACTCAAGACAACCGTGACTAACTCAATAAAACAATCTCAAAATGCTTCTGTTTATTTGTTCTGATCATTGTAAACTTTATTAATTATCATAGCTCAGGTCTTTTGGATTATATTTTCCAAAATAATCTTAGCGTGCTACTGATACAAGGAACCTTTAGGAGAATAGTTCAGGCATCCCCAGAAGGGAAATCAGAGAGGTGGAAAAGTTTGCTCAAGGATACACAGCTGTGTTGAGAGTGCGTACCAAAATCCCAGTCAGCTGACTTTTTAAAAAAATATTACTTATTATAATTCATGAGCAAAGATTATTTTAACATTTATTTGTGTTGTCTTCCGTCTCTCTCCTTAATGTCTTATCGTTCTCATAACTCAGCTGTTTCACCCAGTGAAAATTTTTCTTTTCTTGGCGGCTGTGCAAGGTGGAATCTCAGTTACCTGACCAGGGATCGAACCTGCAAACCCTGCTTTGGAAGCTCAGTGTCTCAACCACTAGATCAGCGGGAAGTCCCCCAGTCAGTTGAATTTAAAGACAGAATTTTAATGACACCCAAATGATATGTTTGAAATGAAATGAGAAGGGCAAAGCTCCTACTTCCACAGTGCAGATTCCATCTATATATCCAACAGATATTTAATGCATGCCTTCTGCTTATGAGCAGGTAGGTACTGGGCTACCTGCCGGGACAGGGGAGGTACTTTACCTTCAGGAAATTACATTTAGAAGTGGGTGATCCCCACAGTCAGCAGCGAAACGATAAGAAAATTACAGGTTGTGATAAGTCCTTAGCTAAGATATAAGGGGAACACAGGAATGTTGGTGACAGTTAGATAACGAAAGTATTATCTGCTAAAGGACTTCACTCTTTGGGAACACCTGCATTATTACCACTAACAGAAAATATGTTGGAAAAAATATGTTGAGTAAATGGAAGCCTTTGGAAGGGTTCATGGTCACCCATTATATTGTTTCAGTTGGAATATCTGCCTGGTGAGATTGTGCACTTCCTAGGACAGTGTCCAACCCCAAACTGATACTGGTAGGGACCACAGGACTCTTCCCGCTCATGGAGGCCAGAATTCAGCCACTTTGTTCTTTGGTTTGTTCACCTGTTCATTCAGTTTCTTCACGTTGCATTTCCCACTTACTGTTTTTTTCGTAATTAATTTTTGATTGGAGTGGGTTGACTTCCCTGGTGGCTCAGATGGTAAAGCGTCTGCCTACACCGCGGGAGACCTGGGTTCAGTCTCTGAGTCGGGAAGATCTGCTGGAGAAGAATTGGCAACCCACTGCAGTACTCTTGCCTGGAAAATCCCGTGGACGGTGGAGCCTGATAGACTACAGACCATGGAGTCACAAAGAGTCGAACATGACTGAGCGGCTTCACTTTCTTTCTTTCTTTCTTTGGTTGGAGTGTAGTTGCTTTGCGATGTCGTGTTAGTGTCTGCCGTACAGTGGAGTGAATCAGCTCTATGTGTGCACATATCCCCTCGTTTCTCTGGATTTCCTCCCCGTTTAGGTCACCAGAGAGCGCTGAGCAGAGTTCCCTGAGCTGCCCCGTAGGTCCTCTTGTGTGGGTGACCCTTCGCAGCCCCATGGACTGCAGCCCGCCCGCCCGCCCATGGAATTTCCCAGGCGAGAATACTGCAGTGGGGTGCTACTTCCTACTGCGGGAGACCTTCCCGACTCAGGGATCGAACCCCAGCTGCTTGCATCTGCTGTACTGGCGGTCTGATTCTGTCCCACCAGCACCGCCTGGGAAGCCTGGGTTCTCATTTCTTATCTATTTTATACATGTATCAATAGTGTGTGCACGTCAGTCTCCCACTTACTATTGAAAGTCTCTGTACAAAACAAATATTTTGAAGACCTAATCTGACACGCTTATATCAAGGAGTATTCCATACAAGCTCCTGTTATCAGTAATCTGGGGACATTTTATTCTAGAGCATTGGATTAAGTCGCATTGCTTTCTTTTTTCTTTCTGACTAGTTGCTTTAGTGCTCCAGGCAATCTTACATGCAAGATTTTTTTTTTTTAATGTGTACTATGAAACCTAGTGTGAGGATTTGCTTTTGTTGTAGGGCTGTATCCAGCAGGTCTGCTAGAGGGTAGTGGATTGACTTGGCCAAGTGGAGCATCTGTTTCAAAGTCTCCGTCTTGCCATGGATCACACGGTCATTTGTTGCTGGCTTTGCCGCTGTCTCTGTATACTTGCTTAGGAATATCCTGGGTCCTAAAACTCTGGTGTGAATTTACCACGGGCGGGTCCTGTGTTTCCTCTCTCTGCCACGCTGCCAACTCGGACTCCAAGGCTCCGAGTGAGAAGACTGAAAGCGTCTGTCTTGCTGCTCCGTGCGTTTTCTTTGTGCTCCTGATGCTCTGTGATGTCTGGGTATCAGATGTCAGAGAGAAGCAGAAGCAGTGCTGAGGGCACTGTCTTCGTAATTTCACGTTAAATGCATTTCCTTGCAAATGTGGCTGGGAGAGGAGTTTCCTTCAGACTTCTCTTCCATTTTGGTGTCTTTCTTGCTCTTTTGCCAGGAGCCTGATGTTGAGTCTTTCACTTGCATTCAAGTTGAGAGCATCTTCACTTTAGCCTGAGAGCATCTTCACTTTAGCCTAACGGGCCTCCCTGTCAGCCTGGAGCGTCTCACACGGCGGTTTCTGAGCATTGAAAGCTTGCTCTGTGCCGAGCACTCGCTGGGTAATCTGACTCTATCAATATTCCTGCTCACCGTTGGGGGTAGGTAACGCCATTATTCCCCTTTGACTCCCGTGGAAACTGAGGCCAGGAAAGTGTGAGCCATTTTTAAGCCGAGGTCACCTCGTAAGTGCTGAGCTGGACCAGAAGTTGGACTTAACATAATTTTAAAGTCCTCTACTGCTGTAGGCGCTAGCTATGATGCCCTCTTTACTTGTCCATCATAGCCACTCACGTTTTTCTTTTAACTTATGACAAAAAATTAGCCTGTCAATAAAATTACAAGAAAGAGAGGTGATGTATTTGTCATGTCTTTTTCCAGAACGCTAGCCGGCAAGATGTTTCTAGAAAGCAAAAAACAGCATTAAATGAATTTGGTCAGAACTGCACATTAAATCCTCTTCTAGATGATTCTGAATTCACTTTTTCATATTAAAAAGGTCTGAACCATCCTTTAGCAAGAAAATATTTTTATTCTAAAATTTAAAATTTAATTTCCCCAATTTTCCATTGGACTACAAAACCTTTATTTATTTATTTTTCTTCTCCTAATGCCTTTACAAGCACAATTCAGAGAAGCCTTCAAGTCAAAGGGAAGGAAGGGACTTGGTGCTCTCCACTATAGAATTGAATTTTTTTAAAAAAAGAGGAGAAAACAGAATGTTCTCAGCCTCCCTGAAGATCATGGCCTCCTGTTTCTCCCTGTTCTACTTTAAAGCTGCTTTTATTTTTTACCCAGATACCTCCAGGGTGAGAAATATGAGTCCCCTGCTCTTTATCTCCTGCCTTGAGACTTTAATTAATTTAAAAATAATAATAAATTTTAAAAGTAAATAATTAACCCCTGACCAGAGATTGACTCTCACCCCCTCCCCCCTGCATTGGGAGCATGGAGTCTTAGCTGTGGACAATGGGGAGGTCCCAAGACTTATTTTTTTGCCTAAGTCTCTGTTAGGCTTTTCACATTCTGCACTTCACCCTCCGGCGTACATTAAGCTCCTTGAGGGGAGGAACTGGGCTGTAGCGTCTTTGTGGTCTCACAGTGGCTCAGTAACCATGTGGGAAATAGAGAAATGAACTGCATTTCCAGTCCAGGAACAGATGCAGGATAGGGGTCTAGTTTTCTGAGTTGACTCCCGCCCAGGAAAGAACCCCCTCTTTGAATGACAGTGAGACCTTCAAGTAGCTGCAGTAACTCATTTACATCACTAGGGTTCCATTTGGAAAATGGTACCTCCTGTTGTCTGATTTAATTAGTAATTGTGTTTTCAGTTCCAATTGAAGGCCTCAGAAGAAAGGATTGCGATAAACTGTGGTATTTGGTATTATTATTGTTATCTAATTATATTTACTATTGTGACGGTTTTAGATGGAGGCACTTTTCAAGGAGGGACACGTCTGTGTTATCTGATTGATTTTTCTCTCCTTTCCCAGCTCCTGAGTAAAGTCCAGTATTAAGTATGAGCCCTCTATTACACATGTGAAAATCGACGCAGGCAGATTTGTGGTTATTTTTGTTTGTTTTTAAGCGAATGACCTAAGGTTATATGCAAGTCCATCCTGAATACGAGATTGAGCCTCGGGTCTTTTCTGCGATGTCAGCCTCTCGCTGACAAAGGCAGTGTGTTTCCGGGGGATGCTGGCCCAACAGGAGGTTGGAAGATGTGGGGTCTGCTCGGGCTCTGCCGTTTGCTTGTTGGGTGGCTTTGGGCCATTCATTCATTCCTTCATTCATCAAACACTTTATGGACTATCTACCAGGTGCTCCGTGCTAGGCTAGCTGCTTGGGCTACAGAGATGAATAACCTAGTGTCCTTGTTCTTGGGGAACTTAATGTTTAGTGCATAGATTCAGATGCCCGAACCAAGGAGCTCAGAAAAATCTGTGGGCACTTTGCTAAGTGTGTCCGTGTAGGGTGGGAGCCCCAAAGAAGGAGGGGCAGCACTGTCTGTGCAGCTGCAGAAAGACTTCGTGGCAGAGGCGATTTGGGGACTGCCCTGGCGTCCAGTGGTTAAGACTTCCTCTTCCAGTGCAGGGGGCGCGGGTTTGATCCCTGGTCAGGGAGTTAAGATCCCGTGTCTTGTGGCTGAAAAACCAAAACATAAAACAGAAGCAATATTGTAACAAATTCAATAAAGACTAAAAAAAAAAAAAAAAAGAAGATCCATATTAAGAAAACATCTTAAAAAACAAACAAACGTGATTTGGGGTTGAGTTTTGGGGGGAAGAAATCTTATCCAGGGATTATGCCAAGAGAAGGAATTGGGACTTTATGTGTTTGTCTCATTTCCCGTTCGTGAGAGTCACTGAAGAGGTTTAAACAAGAATGGCACAGTGATTTTTGTGTTTTAGAAAGATTTGTGGGGAGGATGAGTTCACAGTCTCTGGGAGCCTCCCTTTTCTCATCTGTAAGGCGCATACAGGTAATACCCACTTCTCTTGTCTCCTGGTTTTATTTTGGGTTGCATTTCTTTAGAATGCAGCAAGAATAGCTGACCTGCACTCACTACTCTCTAAACCTTTGAATCCTCACAGCAACCCTGGGGAGGTCATTATTGCTATTATTTGCATTATGTTTTGTTTTTTCATTGGTGGAGCTGTGTGGCTTATGGAAATCTTAGTTCCCTGACCAGAGATTGAACCCTTGGCAGTGAAAGTGTGGAGCCCTAACGACTGCACCACCAGGGAATTCCCATTATTTGCATTTTAGAGATAGGAATGGTCATAGGCTGACCGTCTGACCCAGGGAGACACAGCCAGGATTTGAACCTAGGTCTGCCGGATTCTGGAGCCCCGGTGCCCTTAGCCAACCACATGTTGCTGGCAAGTCTTTCTTGCTCTTCATTTCTCACCTGAAACAATTTGGCTGGTGGCCGTGTCTCCTCTCTAGTGACCTTTAACGTAGGGTGTTGATGTACTGGAAAGACTCAGAATCAGTGCCAAACACGTGCCGTTATTTGCAACTGTTTCGTCTTTGTCTTTAATAAGGTACTCTTTTATCATTAAATAGAACCAAATTTATGTGGAGGAGAATATGTGACTTTGATTCTTCTGTACTAACTGGGAGTTACCAAGGACGTGTGTTTCTATGGGCATATCCATAAATCTTCCTTCCGGTGTTAACAGAAGATCGATCGGGATTCTGACTTCATCCTTTTGGGGAGTTCCTTTGAAGATCCATATTGTGCGTTGGTAACAGCAAAGTGGAAGACGATGTAATGAGGTGGATTAGAGCAGAGGAAAGACTTTGAATGGGGTAGCCTGTCGGAAAGAGTTGCCAAAGAGCAGAACAGACAAAGGTTAGGAAGTAGGTTTGGCAAACTCAGCAAGCTCTGCTTGTTGAAAAGGCATTTTGGAAAATATTCTAGAGGTTCACACACAGGCAGTTGTAGTCCAGGGACACGTTAGCGGCACCTCTTTGGTAAAGAAAAGTGTGTTCACTCTATTTTCTGTACTTGGTCACTGCAGGGTGAAAAAAGGCTGCATTGTCTGCTCACCATGAATGAGTTTCTTTAAGAATCGATGCTTGAAGATTCAGGAGGTTCAAGAAGAGTAATTAAAATAAAATGCTGTCTCATGTCTTGACCTGTATTCACTGTGCCAAAAAAGAGCCCTGAAAAATGCCCGGGTTGCACATTTTGTGACTTGGGAGGAACGTTTTGATCAGCCTTCAGCTACTCATAAAAAATAAATACAGCCGTGTTCTTACTTGGATGGTTTCTTGAAGATCTTTTAGAGTAGATTTCCAGCTGAAATTTCACCTCCAGTTAAAAAAAGAAGAAAGAAAGAAAAGCTGAGTTTCCTTAAAACATGAGGCATGTCATGCGAGAGTCAAACGATGGAATCATAATGAGAAAATGCTCCGTTGAGATAAACAGCTGTCCTCTATAGTCACTTTGTTGCTATTAAGTCGCTAAGTCATGGCTAAGTCATGTCCGACTCTTTGCGACCCCATGGGCTATAGCACGCCAGGCTTCCCTGTTCTTCACTGTCTCCTGGTGTTTGCGTACGTGTAATTCATGTTTTCGTAGGTTTGCTTTAGTGGGGAGGAATATTAAGCATTTACTAAATAGAAGAGCATTGCAAAGAAATCTACCCCCATTGAAGCAGCTGTTTTAGAAGAGCAGGTTCTGGAATGTGAGCGGAAGTACATATCCTGAGATTCAGCTGCCTGGCGCGTGGGGAGAGTTGGGGTAAATCTCGGAGGCGCTGGCCGTGGGTGGACCCGACCTCATGGCGTCTGCGTGGGTGTCCGCGTCACTGCTGGGCTCATGGGTTCTCACACTTGGGTGGGCATTGGAATCACCTGGGGGGTTGAAAAAATTCAGTGCCTGGTTCTGTGTCAAGTGAAAGGTGCTCAGTCCTGTCTGACTCTTTGCGACCCCATGGACTATACAGTCCCTGGAATTCTCCAGGCCAGAATACTGGAGTGGGGAGCGTTTCCATTCTCAAGGGGACGTTCCCAACCCAGGCATCGAACCGGGGTCTCCCGCATTACAGGCAGATTCTTTACCAGCTGAGCCACAGGGGAAGCCTGAGAATACTCTGTGCCTAAAGGTTTGACTTACTGATCCAGGGAGGGTGGCTTGGGCCTTGGGGATTTTAAAACCTCACCAGAGGACGCTGACCTTCAGCAAAGATTGAGAACCATGGGCCTAGAAGATGCCCGATTTCTTTCTTTTCTGATGTTCTTTGCTGCTGGGGCAGTTTGCTTGTAGAGACTTTGGTTTGGAAGCCTCCTTCTTGAGTGGGGGGCAGAAGCTGTCAAAGCTAACCCAGAGAGTGCTTAAGTCTTTGGTTTGCTAGATTCCTCTCTCAGAGGGCTGAAAAGTAAAATTCCAGTGTTCCTTTGAAAAATGAATCCTGAGACTTCTTTCTGTCATACAGAGAGTCTAAGTATATTCCATCTGAACTCCAAAACAGGAAAAAAGTAAAAAATAAACAGCAGCATCCAGATGCAGGCACACTTCCAAGTAATTGGAAAATGCTGTGGGATGATGCTGATGAAGGGGTCTTCAGGCATGGAGACTTGACCTGAAATTACTGTTGGGGACAAAAAGGAAGGAAAGAAGAGCACATTCTTAATTATGGGCCCAGTGGTCAGGACTGTATACCACCCTGACTTAAGTGGAGCTCTCCCCTTTTGCTTTGGGGGTTTCCAGGGAATGCCAGATGGTGTGTGTAGCATCAATAAGAGGGAGCGTGGCTTTTAGTTATGTGTGTGTGGTGTGTGTGCTCGGTCATGTCTGACTGTCTGCTACCCCATGGACTGTCCTCCGCCAGGCTCCTTGGTCTATGACTATCTCCAGGCAAGAACACCAGAGCGGGTTTCCAATTCCTTCTCCAGGGGATCTTCCTGACCCAGGGCTTGAACGCGTGGCTCCTGCATTGGCAGGTAGATTCTTTCCCACTGGGCCACCCGGGAATTGCTAATAGTAAGCACTGACCTTCGGTAATTCTCAACTGTTTTTCTCAGTCTGTAAAATAGGAGTCACGCTGTGGCTTCAGCTCCAAAATAAGATAGAGTTTGATAAAGGATACTTACTTCCTTACAAGGGACTGCCTCCTATGTCGATAGTTTAGTTTGGGGTGATTGAGAAGGGGCATCTTCACCTCAGCACCAACCAGAAAAAAGTCAGGAAGTCACAGTGGGTATCCAGGTAGGTCTAAGAGGCCGAAAGCAGGCTTGAGCAGCGTGCCTCTAGTAGGGTGTGCCCATAAATCTAGTTGTTGTTCAGTCACTAAGTCGTGTCTGACGTTGCGACCGCATGGACTGTAGCACGCCAGGCTCCGTGGGGCTTTCCAGGCAAGGATACTTGGCGTGGGTCTCTGCTTCCTTCTCTAGGGAATCTTGGATTAGGGATCAAACCCGCATCTCCTGCATTGGCAGGAGGATTCTTTAACACCGAGCCACCAAGGGTGCCCCCCCACCCCCCATATTTAGACATGGTGTTAAAATTCAGGTTCTGAACAGATCCCGGGCGGCGCCCACGAGTGTCTCCATTTCTGGTGATGCTGATGGCGCTGCTCCCCAGCTCACCCTTGAGCGGCCCGTAGGTCCCCGACATCTGCGGGTGTGAGTCTTTTCTTCGAGCAGCGGGAAGAATACAAGACTCGATGGAGGAGACTGGTGTGTGGCTGCCTCTGTGCGGGCAGTGCGTGGAATCATAATTTTTTGACTTTCGAGTTCGTGTGGCCCCAAGCAACTTGGTGTGATCAATGTCTATTTGTGTTCGCGACCGCTCTTTTTATAGATACTAATTTTTGTATGCTTTCCATCCTCTGCATTTCCAACCTTGAGGCAAGCCCAAGTATAAAATTGTAGTTTCTTTCTCCATTAATATTTTCTCATTTTTATTGGATTCTGGTATGTAAGCCTCGTACCCTTCTCTGTGATTCAATCTAATTTATCTTTGGAGTCTTTCTTATCTACATGTGCAGCTAGATCTCTTTAATCTGGTGCCTACAGTGGTAATTAAAAAAAAAATCTCTAGGTAAATGGTGAAATTATTCAAAATAATCATCTGGTTGACCTCATCCTCACTGGGTTATCGGTGGAAATGTTGGGGTAAAGTCAGCCTGCCAACACGGCTGAGAATAAGACCCTTTGATTGTATTGTTTTCCCAGCGGGTACAGTTTCGTTTTCCCACTCTGAGTCGGGGGCTGTGCTGTTTTCCTGATCATTTCATAATGTGCTCACACATTATTTAAGGTTTGTAAAGTTTAAGAATAGACGTAGTTTTGTGTGTTCTAATTTAAATGTAGAGTTTGGAAAGGGAAGAGAGTTTTAAAAAATATGGTTGTGACATGTTTATTATAAATATGTGAAAATGGAGCTGGTGATTATGCTGGTGGTGTATGTATATTGTGCCTTGTCAACAAGAAAGCTCTTATGTTTGTGTATTTCGTATGGTATTTTCTTCCTTTAAAAAACATTAGAGCTGATGATGTCTCTTGGAAGACTTCAACACATTCTGGTTTAAAATAGTCCTCTGTAACTGGGCTTCTTCTTGACATTTCCATGGCTTTCTCTTAGAACTGCAGGCCTATTGAAATGGAGCTGGTTGGATTATCACTGTGCATCAGAATCCACCGGGCAGGCTTGTTCACACACGGACCTCCGGGCTCTGTCACTGGTCTCTAGTTCAGGAGGTCTCGGGTGAGGCTGGAGGACTTGCTGTTCCTCCGTGTTGCTACCATATGACCCTGCAATCCCACTGCTGGGCGTACATCCAGAGAAAAACATGGCCCCAAAGATGCATGTACCCGTACCCCAGTGTTCATTCCAGCACTGTTTACAACGGCCAAGACATGGAAGCAACCTGAATATCCATCGACACAGGAATGGATAAAGAAGACGTGGTGCACATATACGGTGGAATACTGCTCAGCCATTAAATGAATGATGTAAGGCCATTTGCAGCCACATGGGTGGACCTAGGGAGCCATACTGAGAGAAGTAAGTCAGACAGAGAAGGAGATATATTATATGACATCCTTATATGTGGAATCTGAAAAGAAATGATACAAATGAACTTACAAAACAGAAGGAGACCCACAGACTTAGAAAGTGAACTCACGGTTGCCAGGGCGAGGGGATAGTTAAGGACTTTGGGAAGATCATGTACACTCTGCTATATTTAATATGGTAAACCAACAAAAACCTATTATATAGAACAAGGAAATCTGCTCAATGTTATGTGCCAGCCTGGATGGAAGAGGGTTTGAGGGAGAATAGATACATGATTATGTCCGGCTGAGTCCCTTCACCGTTCACCTGAAACTATCACAACATTATTAATTGGCTAAATGGCAACCCACTCCAGTGTTCTTGCCTGGAGAATCACACGGACAGAGGAACCTGGCGGGCTACAGTCTATGGGGTCGCAAGAGTCGGACGCGACTGAGCGACTAAGCACACAGATACCCCAATACAAAATGTTTCAGGTATGTAAAAAAAAAAAAAAAAAGAAATGCAGCCTCTTAGGCTCCAGCCCAGACCTACTGAATCAGAATCTGCATTTTAACAAGATCCCACGTGATTGATGGGACTTCCCAGGTGGCCCAGTGGTACATAATCTGCCTGCCAATGAAGAGGCCTCAGGAGACGTGGGTTAGATCTCTGGGTCAGAAAGATCCTCTGGAAGAGGAAATGGCAACCCCCTCCAGTACTGTTGCCTGGAGAATCCCATGGACAGAGGAGCCTGGTGGGCTACAGTCCATGGGGTCACAAAACAGTGAGACCCGATTTAGTGACCAAACAACAACAATAGCCATCTTTCTGACGGCATCTTCTCTGGCAAGCTGAGGTCCACCTGGCCACAGCTGAACTCGCTGAGATGAGTTTAACTCTGTATTATTCCAAGAAATAATGTTTGATCATTTTCTTAATTCTAGAGAAAATGACATGTTTATTTTAAATCACTCACCTAAGAAGTATAGTGAAATTACAAATTGTTTATCATTTTAAAAAAGGAGCTCAACTCATCAGATTCATTCATTGCACATTCTAACCAAAGTTTTGCAAGTACTCAGGAGACCACGGCAGACAGATGCGCCTATAGACGGGAGATTGGGGCAGAGGGCCACTTCACTGCAGATTCTTCTCCAACTTTCTCAACAGCCACAAGACTGTGTAATGAAACCTGAAGTCCATAATTGTCATCTGGAGGCATTGTCTAATCCAGGAGAAAGTGAACAACAACAGAAAAAGATGTTCTGGAATAGCTAGAAAGTTCAGTGAATTAGAACCCAAAGTGTCCCCTTCCTGGGTAAATAGAAAGTCTAATGCAGTTTCCTTTCTTTCAAATTGATTAAGTGACAAACATTTGGAATTCTTAGGTGTGACTTCCTTTAAAGAGGACAATGGTGTCTGACATTGGCAAGTATATTTTCTGCCCTTGTTTCCAGTGATTACAAGTTAGAAAAAGAGGAACTGTGGAGGGAGAGAAACACTACAAGAAGAAAATCAAAGCCTCTAGACTCACGATAGTGCCGCCAAAATTTTAAAATTCTCCTTTCGTTGTGTGCCAGGGTAAGCAATGCCGCAAAGAAAACAGAATACATCTTCGTAAGGTACCTGCTTCACCTGAAGATTTGTAGGGGGAGGGGACAATGTTATACAATCTGACTAGTGATTTATGTTGAACATTCTGCTTATATTCAAACAAACACAAATTATTTATGGACTAGGCAGTAACTTGTGTACCAGTTTTTTTTTGTTGTTGTTGTATGTATATAAATTTTTACGTGAGACTTAAAGAAATTAGGTTTTTGTGGCTGGCTACTGTGGGTTATGGGCTTCCCAGGTGGCATGGTGGTAAAGAATCTGCGTGCCAGTGCAGGTGATGCAGGAGATGTGAGTTCTATCCCTGGGTGGGGAGGATCCTCTTGAGGAGGAAATGGCAACCCACTCCAGCATTCTTCCTGGGGAAGCCCATGGACAGAGGAGCCTAGTGGGCTGCAGTCCTTGGGGTCACAAAGAGTTGGCTGCAACTGAATGACTGAGCATGTATGCACGCCCTGTGGGTTATGTAAGAACCTAGGCTTTGATTCTTTTTATACTATAGAAATACACTGGTCAAAAGCATTAAGAAGCATGTCTTAACATATTAGGCAATCTTTCCAGAAATTACCTTTATTGAGGTATCACTGATGCATAGTACACTGTATATATTCAAAATGTGCCATTTGGTAAGCTTTGACGTACGTATACACCTGTGAATCCATCTAACAATCAAGGTAAGGAAGGTGTTCGTCACCTGCCAAAACTTCTTTCCACTGTGTAATCTCTCCTTTCATCCCTCCCCTCCTCCAAGTAGGCGAGTGAACTTTAATCTGCCTTCCGTCACTACGGGCGCACTGCCTAGAATTTTATATAAACGGAGGCACATAGTGTGAAGATGTGTTTAGTGTGAGTGTGTAGCATAGTGTAAGGAGGTGTGTCTAGCTTCTTTCATTCAGTATAATTATTTTAGGTTCACCCATGTTGTAGTGTGTGTGAACACTTCTGTCTCTTTACTGCTGAGTTATATTTCTTTGAACGAACATACCGCAATTTATTTTTCCATTCACTTTCTGATACACATTTGAGTGTTTCCAGTTTTTGACTATCAGAAATACAACTGCTCTGAATATTTGTGTGCAGATCTCTGTATGGTCATATGCTTTCATTTCTCTTGGGTTAATGCCTAAGAGTGAAATGCCTGGATTGTATGGTAGGTGTATGTTTAATTTTTAAGAAACTGCCAGAATGTTTCCCAAAGTGTTTGTACCATTTTACATTCCCACCAACGGTGTATGAGAGTTCTAGTTGCTTCACATCCTTGCCAAAATTTGGTGTGGTCTTTACAAATTTTAGCCATTCTAACAATATGTAGTTGTAGTTTCTCGTTATAGATTTAATTTGCGTTTCTGCGCTGACTTATGTTATTGACCATCTTTCCATGTTCTTATTTGCCATTAATATATCTTCTTTAGTGAGAAAGAAAAAGAAAGATAGCGATAAGTCATGTCCGACTCTGCGATCCCATGAACTGTAGCCTGCCAGGCTCCTCTGTCTGTGGGATTCTCCAGGCAAGAATACTGAAGTGGGTTGCCATTTCCTTCTCCAGGGGAACTTCCCAGCCCAGGAATTGAACCCAGGTCTCCCACATTGTGGGCAGATGCTTTCCGACTGAGCTACAAGGGAAGGTTCTTTAGTGAAGTACCTGTTGAGGTCTTTTGCCCAGTGTATTTTCAGATTGATCATTTACTCATTATTGAGTTTTGAGAGTTTTAAAATATATTTTAGATACAGGTTTTTTTGATCAGATATGATAAAGGAAATCAGTCCTTAATATTCATTGGAAGGACTGATGCTGAAGCTGAAGGTCCATTACTTTGGCCACCTGATGTGAAGAACTGACTCCTGGGAAAAGACTCTGATGCTGGGAAAGATTGAAGGCGGGAGGAGAAGGGGACGACAGAGGATGAGATGGTTGGATGGCATCACCGACTCAATGGACATGAGTTTGAGCAAGCTCCAGGAGTTGGTGATGGACATGGAGGCCTGGTGTGCTGCAGTCCATGGGGTCACAGAGTCAGACACGACTGAGCAACTGAATTGATACGCCAATAATTTATTACAATCTATAACTTATATTTTCATTCTCTTAATTGCGTCTTTCAAAGAGCAGGCATTCTTAATTTTGAAGTCCAGTTTATCAATTTTTTTCTTTAATGGATGGCACTTTTAGTGTTATAACTAAGAGGTATTTGCTTAACATGAGATTCACAGAGGTTTTCCCTTATGTTTTCCTCTAAAAATTTTATAGTTTTGTATTCATTTCTGTGATCCATTTTCAATTAATTTTTGTATATGTTACAAGGTATGTACTGAAATTCATTTTTAACTATATGGATTTCAAATTGTTCCAGAACCATTTCTTGAAGAAACTTTCTTTTCTCACTGAATTACGTTTGTACCTTTGTTTCAAATCAGTTGACCAAACATGTGTGAGTCTGTTTCTGGACTCTGTATTTTTGTTCCATTGATCTGCTTGTCTGTCTTAATGCTAGCACCACACTGTCTTGATCATTGTAGCTTTATAATACATCTTAGGGTCATGCAGTGCAGTTCCTCCCTATTCATTTCTTTTTGAGAGTTGTTTTGGCTCTTCTGGGTCCTTTGTACTTACACATAAATTGTTAATCATCTTGGCAGCTGTTACCAAAATAGTGATGGGATTTTGATTGAGCTTATGTTGAATCTTCAGATTAATTTGGAGAGAATATTTTAATGAATTGAGACTTCAAATCCATGAACATGGTATATCTCACCATTTATTTAGGCCCTTAATTTCTCTCAGTAGTTTTTTGTGGTTCTTAGCATACAGGTCTTGCATATCTTTTGTCAGATTTATCCTTCAGTATTTTAATGTTTATTGTTATGCCCGATGTCCGAATCCCCGAGCGGGAAGAGAGAAGGCTTCCAAGACAATGCAACTGGCAAAAAGGGGAAGTTTATTACTGACTCGAGCCAGGGCCCTCTGCCGCATCCAACACAGTGGTGCAGGTCAGAGAGCCCCGAGCCCAAGCTGTTACACAAATTTATAGGGTGAGCACACGCCCATTGGTAGTTGGTTTAAGTGGATTGGTTACAAGTTTGCAAAGCAATTTCATTGGTCAAAAGTTTCACGCGGGCGGGACTTTCCCCGGGGGTTTCCGCCCCATGCCTAATTTCCTAATTGGCAAACAGCGGTCAGTGTTAAGCAAAAGCTAATTGGTCCTACTTGGCAAACAGCGTGAGTGTTAAGCGAAAACTACTCCTAATCTAAGCTGCCTGCCATGGCGTTACTTCTGCTTGCCTCACATTTATATCTTATTGTCAATTGTCTTTTCAATTCTGATGGTGAGCCAAGATATAGAAATATAGCTGTTTTTGTATACTGATGTTGTATGCTTCAACCTTGCTGAACTCACTTACTAGTTCTAGCATCTTTTTTGCAGATTGTTTGAGATTTTGTACAAAGATAATCACATCATCTGCAAATACAATTTTAGTTTATCCTTTCTCATCTGAATGCCTTTTCTTGTCTGAAAGTTCTGATTAGAACCTACAATAAAATATTAAATAGAAGTGGTGAGAACAGAAAATCTTGCCTGTTCCTCATCTTAGGAGCAAAGAATTTAGTCTTGCATCTTTATGTGTGATGGTAGCTATGGGATTTTTTTTTTTTTTTTTTAAATTGTGTTCTTAATTGATGAAGTTCCTTTCTATTCCTTGTTTGCTGATTTTTACCAAGAAAAGCTATTGGATTTTCTCAAATGTTTACTGAAATGATCATACGACTTTTTTGGTTGTTACTATGGTGAATTAGACTTTCCTGGTGGCTCAGACGGTAAAGAGTCTGCCTGCAATGCAGGAGACCTGGGTTCGATCCCTGGGTGGGGAAGATCCCCTGGAGAAGGAAATGGCAACCCACTCCAGTGTTCTTGCCTGGAGAATCCCTTGGACAGAGGAGCCTGGCGGGCCACAGTCCACGGGGTCGCCGAGAGTTGGACACGACTGAGCGACCAAGCACAGAACAGCACACGGTGAATGATGCTGATTGGTTTTTCCGACGGTGTTTCAACGCTGCATCCCTGGAATCAACCCCCGTTGGGTGTGTGTGTGTGTGTGTGTGAGTGACGCGTTCTCACTGAATCTAGCTTGGCGAGCATTAAAACGTTTGTCAGCTGCGTGTTGTTGGCCGTGCAGGTTTCTCTCTGGCTGTGCTGAGTGGGCCTCTCCAGGGCGGTGGCCTGTCCGCGCAGCGCGGGCTCGCGGGCGCTCGGGCTTCGGGCCTCGCGGCGGTGGGCTCAGCAGTTGCGGCTCCCGGGCTCTGGAGCACAGACGCAGAATCCGTGGCGCACGGGCTCAGCTGCTCTGCGGCACGTGGGATCTTCCTGACCAGGGATCAGAGTCCCGTCTCCCGCATTGGCAGGCGGATTCTTCACCTCTGAGCCCGCCAGGGGAGCCTTGTTAGACGTTTTTGTTAAGAATTTTTGCGTGTATGTTCCTGATGGCTCTTGATGTTTAGTTTTGTGTGTGTGTGTGTGTGTGTGTGTGTGTGTGTGTTTCTTTGCCCTGGTTTTGGTTTTGGAGTGATCCTCATCTCATAGAATACAGTGGAAAGCATTCTGTCTTCTTTAATTTCCTGGAAGTATTTGTGAGGAATTGGTATCATTTTTTCCTGAAATGTGTGGTAGAATTCATCACTGAAATCATTTGGACCTAGAGTCTTTTTCATGGAAGATATCTTTCCCTGAAAGTTCAGTTTATCTAATAAATGTAAGCTTATTCAGATTGTTTTTCCTATTGATTTTTGTTAATTTGTGTGTTTCATAGAACTTGTCAACTTAATTTAAATTATTGAATTTATTGGCATAAAGTTGTTCATAATGCCCATTTTTAATACATATAAGCTGTAGTGATATTAGAATTCTCATTCCTGATTTTGCAATTTTTTCTTTCTCTCCCATTTACCTGGTAATATTAATTAGAGATTTATTAGTTTTACTGAGCTCAGAGAGCTAGCTCTTAATTTCATTGATTTATTCCCTCTACTTTTTGTTTTCTATTATATTTATTTTTGAGTCTATTATTTCCTTTCTTCTGCTTGCTTTGGTTTCATCTACCTTTTTTTTTCTCCCTAGTTTCTTAAGATGGAAGGTAATAAAGTTATTAATTTGTGACTTTTTTCTTTTTTAACATAGGCATTTAGTGTTTTAAACTTTCTTCTAAGTCTACATTAGCAGTGCCCCACAAATTAGAATTTTTTTTTTTCACTTTCATTCAGTTCAAAATACTTTCTGATTTTTCTTTTGATTTTTTCTTTGTCTTATGGGTTATTTAGAGATGTGCTATTTTTCAATTACAATATTTAAGAATTTTCCAAATTTTGTTGTTATTGATTTCTAATTTAATTCCATTATGGATAGGGAACATATTTGTTTGACATTAGTCCTTTTCACACTTTGATACGTTTCACAGCTCAGGATGCGATCGTCCTTGGTCAATGTTTCATGTGCACTTGAGTGGGTAGTGTTCTGTTGTCAGGTGTAGTATTCTTGACATTAGATCAGTTTTGTTGATAGTGTTCAAATCTTCTATCCTTACTGATTTCCTGTTTATTTGTCCTATTAGTTTTGAGATCTTAGACTATCATTGTGGATTTACCTATGTTTCCTTGCAGTTCTATTGCCTTTTTTCATGCACTTAAAAATTCTGTAATTAGATGTCTAAACATCAAGGGTTGTTATGATCTCTTGATTAATTGGCTCCTTTATCATTATGAAATTACCCATTACTTAATTAGAAATACTTGGCCTGATAGTAATAGAGCCATTCCAACTTTATTTAGATTAACATTAGTGTGGTATATCTCCTTTCATCCTTTCACTTTAATGACTTTATATTTACAGTGAGTTGTATTATTGCAGGGGTTGCTTTATTGGTAGTATATATTTGTAGTATACGTCTTTAACTTAAGCAGTCTACCTTCAAGTGACAGTGTACTAATTAGTATATAGTATAAGAATGCTAGACGAGTACATTACTCTTTCTTTTCTCCTGGTCTTTGTGTTACTGTTGTCATAAGTTTTATTTCTATGTTTGTCATAAACTTTATCAGTCATTGTTATTATTTTTGCTTTAAATAATCAGTTGCATTTTAAAGGGATTTAAATAATAAAAACAGGTTTTTATATTAACCTGCACAGTTATCATTTCTGGTGTTTTTTATTGTTTTGTATATATCTGAATTTTTACCTGGCATCACTTTCCTTCCTCCTGAATGACTTCCTATAAAATTTCCTAAGGTGCAGATCTTCTGGTGATGAGTTCTTTTAGCTCTCATATGTCTGAAAAACGTCTGTATATCACTTTGTTTTTGAAAGCTGTTTTCATTGGATTTAAAATTCTAATTAGACAGTTTTTTTGTTTCAGCTCTTCAAAGATATGGCTCCACTGTCTTCTGACTTGCATTGTCTCTGATGAGCAGTCTGCTGTCATCGCTCTCTGTCTCAATCTGTTAGGCAGCTCCTCTCTGCCTGTTGTGTTATATGCCCATCTGGGTACATTCTTCGTGTTGTCTCTGTTTTTTATTTTATTTTTTTCCTCCAGGAGTTCAACTGTCATGTGCCTAGGTGTGGTTTGGCTTTCTATATCTTGTTTGGTTTTTACTGACCTTCTTAAATGTGAAAATTTAGGCCTTTAAACAAATTGGGAAATTTAGAATGTTTAAATATTTTGTTTTTCATTCTTTCTCTTCCATCCTTCTCTCCTCTTCTTCTCAGACTTTAATTGCTATACATGACATTTGTAGATAGAGAAATAGAAGGCAGTCTTATAGGTCCTCAAGACTCTAATTTTTTCCAGTCTTTACTTCTCTCTGTTTTATAGACTAAAATATATTGTCTTCAAGTTCATATCTTTTCTTCTTTCCATTTTGCTCTTAAGACTATTCAGGTGACTTTTTAATTTTAGATTTTTCTTCATTTGGTTCTGTTTGGTTCTTGTTCATTATGAGCATATTTTGTTTATGCTCATTTTTGTGTTAAAATATCATGTGCATAGTTTGAATAGGCTTTTAAAACCTTTGTAATTCCAAAATCCGGGTTTTATTGGGACCCGCCTTTGACACTTCTCTGGAGTAGAGGTAATGTTTTATTGTTGTTTATATGTGAGTAGAGGTAATGTTTTATCATTGTTTATATGTGTGCTCACTTTGGATTTTGAGCTGGATGTTGTGGACAATACATTTTAGATGCTCTGGATTCTGTTATTCTTGAACACTGTTGATTGTTTTGTTTTCTTTCATCAGGGAGTTATCTTGAATTAAGTCTGATTCCAAGCCCTGTCTTTCTTTTGTTGGGCAGTAGCTATATCTTTTCAGTTCTCTTAACCTTTGATTGAAGCTTGCAGTCTTCCTCACACACATATAGCCACAGACTTGGGCACAGTTTTTAACACAGAAAGTGGGACTTTTCCTTCTCAGATTCTCCTTTTCTGGAATTTCACCCCTCACTTGATTACTGCTGCAGATGCCTCAGGCTGTCTTCCGGTTCCTTAAGCTGGTAACACCTGGAGGGTTTTCTATCCAAGTTTTAAGTGCCTTATGCAGCACTGACTAGTGAAGTTGGTGTGTAAGTGAAAAGTGAAAGCAAAAGTCGCTCAGTCACGTCCAACTCTTTGTGACCCCGTGGGTATAGTCCATGGGATTCTCCAAGCCAGACTACTGGAGTGGGCAGCCTTTCCCTTCTCCAGGGGATCTTCCCCACCCAGGGATCTAACCCAGGTCTCCCGCATCGCAGGCGGGTTCTTCACCAGCTGAGCCACAGCTCAGCTTTCTCCAGTGGATCTTCCTGACCCAGAGATCGAACTGGCATCTCCTGCATTGCAGGCGGATTCTTTACCAACTGAGCTATCATGGAAATTGGTGTGTACTGGTCTTAAGAAACAAAAATCCCATCTATTTCCTTTTCCTTCATGCAAGTGTAGACAGTTTTTGTCACTTCTGTGACTCCTAATGCCTTTAGGTAGTATTTTCATTAGTTTGTGTTTTAAATCTAAAGTTCAGTATTTGTTATTTGGAAGAGGATTATTCTATTAGATTCCCTTCTCCTCTTATTAGAAGCAAACTCTCCTCTTTCCCTAACTGTTTAAAGTTTTATCTCTGGCTCTAGGTTCTTAAACCCACCTTGGCTTGACGCCTACCAACCGATTGTGACTGCCCCGCCCTGCCCCTAGTTAGTCTCAGCCTTCTGCTTCTCCTTGAGGGACTGTGGGCTGCAGTATCGCCATTCCTGCTGGCCTCATCCCAGGATGAGCTTTATCCTTTCATCCCTGACCTTCTGACTCTAGGCCCTCCTCCTCCAAACCATCTTCAACATCTTTGCCCAAAGCTCCCTAGGGTATCACAGTCCTAGTTTCTGCCTTGCTCAGACAGCTTCATCAGATCTTCATTGCCTATGATGGGGTCTCCTTGCTCACAGATGGTGGGATATTGGTAGTTCTGGAAGCCAGCTGCCTTTACATTCATCTTCACAATCCTCTCTTCGTAGTTCATAGCTTAGGTAAAGTAGGTAGAAGGTAGAGGTGAAGGTCAAGGAGACAGAGTGAATAGAAACACGTCACTTCAACTTCACTCCAAGACTTTACTCTCAGCATGTAGCACAGCTTCAGAATTTCAGGGAAGTGAAAAACCTGCTTTTCCTTCAGATAAATTGGCCTCCCTGGCTTACCACCTGAGCGTCACGGGCATTTGCAGTTGGGTGCAGCCTACCTGTCTGACCTCGTTCTTTCCCACCCCTCCAACTTCACAGTTGCCTCCAGCTTGGTCCCCCTTCCCTCTGAGCAGGTTCCATGCTTGTTCGCCTGCCTGTGGATGAGTGCTTGTGAAGAACTCATTCTTTGAGGCCTAATTCCAGTTCCTTTTCTTATATGACATCTTCCCTGATTGTCAGTGGTTGAAACTCATCTTGCCCTGTGCGGGGCTCTTTTGTTCCTGAGTTATTTAGCCAAGTTTCATTACAAGTAACAGAGACCCCTTTAAACAAACTTCATTGTTCTTGGAGTGGGGGAGAACGTATTTTAAGGAAGCTTCGGTGCATAACTTGCTGTTTCCTGTTCTCTGAATCCCGGTTCTATATTCCCAAGAGAGATAAACTGGCATGCGTAGCTTGGGTTAGGTACATACCCTTCCTCCAGTCGGCCCAGGCTCGGAGAGCAAGGTGATGTGTAATAAACATGGCAGCCTGGAGGAGATCGTTCCCGTGATCGGAGGGCTCATCAAGGAGAAAAATCTGACCCTGAGGTGGCAAGGGTGCACACACGCTCTACTGGGCAGTTCCTGGGCAGGTTTGCATGGAGGGGAGGGGAGACGGCCTGAGGGCAGGGGTCCTTCTGGGGACTCCAGCTGGAGGGCTGGGGTAGGTCCGCGGAAGAGAAGGAGGACGTGGAAGTTCCAGGGGAGAGCACAGTGGGAGACGGGGTTTGCTGTGTCTAGGTGATGTCACCCAGCAGTGTGCTGGGGAGTCTCTAGGTGCCTGAGCTCCAAAGGGCACCGGCGGCTTAGGGTCTTACAACCACAAGAGTCTGGTCGGCACAGGCTAGGTGTAGTTCTGTGGGGTATGCAAAGCAGGTTGTCTCTAAATGACTGAAAATCTGCTTGTCTGGGCTATTTTTAAAATAATTGGATATGTACAAATTTGAGTCTGGCATCAGCAGGCTTTTGAGCTAACAGGTCTCAGAGTTCAGTGAAGAAATAAACAACCTGTGGGTCAATACACATGGGTCATCTTCTGCTCATCTGTGGAACACCTGGAAGCACCTCTGTTGATCTTAGTAGCGGCGAGGGCCGTGGAAAGGAGATGACAGTTTCCAGGGAAGCCAGGGCTTCTACAATCGCTCTTTCAGCCCTCGTCACGACCAACTAAGCGTTAGAGATGTTGGTGTGTGTACCATCTCCTGGAAGCTCCCTGGCATATTTATCTATGAATTAGTTAGAGTACCCTAAACCTTCATACATGGAGAATACAGAGCAGGGTTTGTTGAACAAATGAATGAGTGAATGAATGCTTTTTTCCTCTCTGAAATGCCCTGCATCTATCTAAAACCTGCGCATGCAGGGTCATCTTCCTGGTGATGCTTTTCCTGGTTGGCCTTCATTTTGTTTTTTCTGGGCTCCTCTATTCCACTGCATTGATACAGTGGTTACATCTGTACTCCTACTGAAACTGTAAACTTCTGGCAGCCTTGGGATACGGCATCCATCTCTTTAACCTTCTGCAGGGCTGGAGTCGTGCCCTGCCCAGGGAGTGTAGCATGCTCACCTGTTTGGTTGGGCATGTGCTAGGTGAGGCCCCGGTCCTCACGTGGGTGGGGGGAGCGCCCCTGATGGCTCACCTGGAGAGTCGGGACGGCAGCCGTGCTTCAGGAGAGGCTGGGTGGGCAAGGAGATGACCAAAGGTGACCGATCCCAGAGAGGCAGCTCAGACAGGGGGGCAAGGGGTAAAGTCAGTGCCGGGGAGAGTGTGGAAGAAGGCAGGGGAGGTCTGTGGACAGGTCAAGGTGAGCAGTTCGGGACTGATCCTGCGAACCGGGGCCCTGGGCCAGAATGTGCGCTTTGCAGGGCGCACACTGCTAGGCTGACCCGGCGCCTGTCCCAGAGCTCGGAACGCGCCGGAAGGCCATCGAATACCGTTGCGTTTTCTTGACTCCTGTTGTCGTGTTGTTCAGTCACTCAGTCGTGTCCAGCACTTTTTGACCCCCGTGGACTGTAGCCTGCGAGGCTCCTCCGTCCATGGGATTTCCCAGGCAAGAGTACTGGAGTGGGTTGCTGTTTCCTTCTCCAGGGGTTCTTCCCGACCCAGGGATCGAACCCACGTCTCCTGCATTGGCAGGCGGATTCTTTACTACTGAGCCACCAGATTCCTAAGTGCCATCTTAATTACAGAAGTCAGAACTTCTATGACAGCAGAAAGACAAGTTACTGCATGTAGAATACTAAGTGTGTGTTCATCCTGTAATTTCATTTGCTTTATTTACTGCTGCACCTTAGAGGAGCAGAAGCTTCCATTTCCATCTGGCCTGTGTGCGGATATAAAAGATTAAAGCATCTGAGAGAGGAGAAACTTTAGCCAGATCCCATTTTTCTAAAGCTCAAAGTCCCTGCAGTATTTATCTACGCACATAGCCATCTCTGTACGTCCAGTATCTGCACACAAATAAAAACCCCTTCTATGTGTAGGTGCTTCACCGACAGTGATGCGCTCTGCTTCCCTGATAGGCACAACTTGTGGGCGAAATAACTACTCTTCTGTAATAATTTGGGTGCTTAATTTGGACAGTTTGGAAGCTGGGTGTTATTTTTTGTCTCTGCCCACACCTGATGGCATTTTGAAGTCCCTGCAGCCATTTCGGTGGTGTGGCTTTTGACCGATGCCCTGGCAGAGGTAAGGGGCACGCGTGCTCCTGAATCCCAGAGGCGACCACGTGTCACAGTCACGGCTCCTTAAACCGTCCTTGGGCACGAAGGGCCGGAGGAGTGTCTTGTGCTGCAGCCTGACAGCCTCAGCATTCATGACTGGTCGTTCTAAAAGCCAAGCCTTTAACTCTGCGTTACATGTGTTATTTTAAGTTACGCATCTTTGAATACATGCTGGCTGGCGGGTTTCCACCGAAATGGTCTTCCCTGTATTTGAAACACTTGTGAAAAGTACGCTTCATGCCTTCCTAAGTGACAGTGTATGCCATACGTCAACAATGGTGACCTTATTCTTAGTGCCCTAAGTCTTGGGAAGAAATGTTTTTCTGCCCTCGTCCAAAGCAGGTTTTCTGTCTAGAACTCGCCCTTCAGAATAATATGGAACACGCTCAGTTGTGAATGTTTTGCCATCTCTGTGCTGTTGAAATGACAAACAGATGACGATCAGTTTAAACTCTTGGACCCCCTCTTCTTTTAAGGAGAGTGCTACAGAGAGATGGATGGGAGGCACTGAATCAAGTGAAGCTCGTAGAATGGCAGAACGCACAGATGGAGTGGGGACGATAAAATTCCTCGAAAGCCCGAGCCAAATGTGTGATGAACTAAAATTAACTGTAGTGTGCTAGGCAGTGTGGGAGTGGAAAGTGACAACAAGCTCTGCTCCCAACAACTTGTGCGACCTTGGCCGGCTCCTCGGGGCCTCAGTTTCTGTGTGAGGCCTGGTTCCAGCTGACAATGTCCTTTCTGAGGTCTAAGACGCTCGGCTCTAAGACCTTGTGATGAGGAACGCTCCTTGGCAATTTAATTGCACTTAATGGAGGTAACGTTGCTGTCTTGGCATGTGACTTACGCAGAGGTTCACCCCAGGGAGGAGGTGAGGAGAGGCCTGGGTTTACGACGGCAGACGCTGAGGTCTCAAGTCTGATTGATGCCGAGGGCCAAGGGCAAATGCATTGACACTCGCTGGCTCCCTCTGACCTGCGGCAGAAAAGCCCCACTGGGGCAGCGCTGTTCCGGTGTCCCGGCCGCGCTGGTCTGTGCGCTGGAGGGGAGGCCTGCTCACCTGGATGCAAAGACAGCCTCTCCCATCCCCATCCTCTCCTCTCACTCACCTCTTTCCGTTTCCCTAGCACCTTCTCCTCCCTTCTGGCTTGTCTCCTTAGCATCCTGTTTCCCATTATCAGCATCTTCACCTGGTTTTCCAGGCGCGCTTTCACATGAGCCTCTGGCATCCTGGAAAAAAAACGAAGATAGAGCTGTGTCCCCTTCCCTTCTAGTTCGTCTGGAAATTCAATCAACTTTTCTGTTAGTGTCGTGAATGGTGTGTGTGTGTGTGTGTGTGTGTGTGTGTGTGTGTCAGAGAGAAAGAGAGAAAGAAAGGGGAAGAGACTGTTATGGCTGGTGTGACAGTACTTTACGATTTTGAGATCAAAACCAAACAAGCTCAAAAGTGGTAGCCCTGGAGACAGGGTTCAGTGCCGTGGAAGCTGCCTTTGGGAGGTCGGGCTTGAGGAAGCCGAGACTGCCTAGCATCTTGTATCTCACGCTTATCACTTTTGCCACGCGAGAGTCAGTCCCCAAGCCTCCTGGCAGGCCTTGCTACCCTGTCCTGAGGGGGTCAGAACATGCCACCCCCGAGCCTGCCGCTTTGGCCTTCTGATCACTTGGAGCTGAAGGCACCTGACAAGCAGCGGCTTCAGGGAGGGCGCTCTGCCCTTCCCTTCTCCACTTACAAGCAGAGCCTGGGCTTCCTGTGAGAAGGGTGTCCCACTCTACCAGGAAGAGGGAAACGTCCTTATCGCTGGAGAAGGGGAGCTGAAGCCGAGATGGGTCTGCACAGAGACGCCTTTTTACTGGAATAACCCTTCTCTCTCATTCATTTCCCCCATATACTTCCAAATCACTTTCCCATTAACCCCTTTTTCCTTTATTATCTCACATCTCTATAGTTTTATCACTCTTTGTTAAAAGTATATAAACCCCTGGGTCTAACGGATTCTTTGGGTGTCATTTCTTTCTGTGAAGTTACCTGTTCCATGTAAAAATATTAACCTCAAGTACAGTTTGTATGTTCGTTCTTCTGTTAATCAGTCCTTTATCAGTTTAGTTCGCAGGATCCAGGCACAGAACCGAAGAGGGTAGAGGAGACACCTTTCCTCCTCTAGAGAGCGCACACAGCTGGTTAGGTGCTCAGCGCCCCTCCTCAGAACGTCTTCCTGCTCTGCTCTGGAGCGATGCAAACACAGTTGTTTGTTCTATGGACACTGTAGGCAGCTGGCTGAGAACAGGGGTTTGCTGTTTTCTGAAAGCAGCGAACTGCCCTTTTTTGCCTCTAGTGAATCTGCACTGTTGATATAAGGACCACAAACCTCATTAAGCCTGGGTTAATTTAGGGCTAGGACCTTTAGGGGACGACCTTTAGGCTTCTGAACTCTTGAGTGAATGTGATTTATAATGTGAATTACAATCCAGGCAGGTTTTCTGAGAACCCTGACCCCAAGAATGATCTGAATGTGAGTTGAGGGACTCTCTGGGCGCTCAGGAATGCCTCCAGCCCCGCTGTGGCCAGGTGTGAACTTTGGGGATGGCGTGTATGGGGCTTCCCTGATGACTCAGTAGTAAAAAATCCGCCTGCAGTGCAGAAGACATGGGTTTCGTCCCTGGGTCGGGAAGATCCCCTGGAGGAGGAAATGGCAGCCCACTCCAGTACTCTTGTCTGGAGAGTCCCATGGACAGAGGAGCCTGGCAGACTACAGTCCATGGGGTCGCAGAGAGTCAGACACAGCTAAGCAACTGAACACACTTGTATTCGAACAGAAGTATACTTTGGGAAAAACCAAAGTGGTGGAGAACTTGGTCATTCATTTCAATCTGTGACTTCAAAGTCACAGAATCTCCAAGCTCTGAAAATATCCTGTCATTCTGGATGTGCCCATGACAAGTGGTCAAATAGCTTCTGGGAATTTAGGAGGAGCTGCTCACGCCCTTGGCCTTTGTGCTTGAAGATGTGAACTGGCGAGACTCACGGCCAGGCCAGAGGGCAGCAGGGGTCCCGGGCTTACACTGGACACGCAGTCCTGTCTGCTCAGCTGAGGCTGCCTGCAAGCATGTGCAGGAATCTCTCTGGTTCCATGGGCATCGTGAGATTTCTTTATTCTGGGTCCTCCTCGTGGGTTTTGGAGCTGAAGTCGGCTCTCAAAGCAGATCCCAGATTTTGTTGGTGAGAAGCACAGTGTGAAGAGTATTGGGAGCTAGGGGGCGTGGGTTTGAGCCCCGGCCCTGCTATCACAGCAGTAAGACTGTGCGTGAGTCATGTACCTCCCCTGATCATCACCGTCTCCGCCTGCATGCTGAGGAATTCCCTTCCCACTTCCAGCTTTTCTCCACGCATCCCCATCGGCACGTAGGAGTGGGAGGCCCCTCTCCTGGGGAGGTCTGCCTGCCAGTTTTGATCTGCTTCTTGTCTGTGGGGGTCCCAGGAGGGGGAAGGAGGAGGAATCCAGGCTGACTGGTGAATGAAAGCTGAGGAACACGGGGAGGGCCTTTCCCCGTGAAGCCTGTGCTCGTGAGACAAGATAAAAATACCTCCTACAATGTGTAACAACGGATCCTTTTGAAATCTCCCAAGAAGTTTCTTCAGATGGAAAAATACCATTAGAAGTATGCAGGCAATCACTGAAGTTTTTGAGAGTGATGGTTGGTACTTTACAATTTCCACTAAAAATTAAACTCTGCATTTCGCAAATATTTAGGTGTCACACATTGGGATAGATGCAGCCGTGAACAGAACAGACAAAATCCTTGCCCTCCTGGGACTGACAGACCTAGTGGAGAGATGAGCAGTGAGCAGAGTAAATAATATGTGTCATTTGCAAATAGTTGTAAGTGCTGTGGAGAAGGACATGCTCTTTTTTTTATTTTTTAATGGGCTGTGCCGCAGGGCTCGCGGATCTTCGTTTCAGCGTGCAGGATCTTTCACTGTGGCTTGCAGACTCTCAGCTGTGGCTCATGGAATCTTAGTTCCCCGACCAGGGATTGAACCTGTGCCCCCTGCAGGAGAAGCATGGAGTCCTTACCACTAGACCGCCTGGGAATTCCCAAGAAGGACTTAGATATAAATATATATATATATTTTTCTTTTTTTTGGTGGTGACCGTTGAGTTTTTATATACAAATATCAAGGGCTAAAAATATTTTTAAAGAATCAAGGATGGAGAATAACGTGAAGCCATTTATTCATGCAGATTTTATTAAATAATTATCAATTCTGTGTGTTTATGAAGAATGGATCCTTTTAAAATTTATTTAAGAATATAAAACATTTAAATTAGCTCTGGGATTTGCCTTTGAAGTGACATGTTAAAGTATGTAGATGTACTAGTTTTTCCAGTCAGTTCAGTTCATTCACTCAGTTGTGGTCGACTCTGCGACCCCATGGACTGCAGCACGCCAGGCTTCCCTGTCCATCACCAACTCCCGGAGTTTACTCAAACTCATGTCCACTGAGTCGGTGATGCCATCCAACCATCTCATCCTCTGTCGTCCCCTTCTCCTCTCGCCTTCAATCTTTCCTAGCATTAGGGTCTTTTCAAATGAGTCAGCTCTTTGCATCAGGCAGCCAAAGTACTGGAGTTTCAGCTTCAGCATCAGTCCTTCCAATGAACACCCAGGACTGATCTCCTTTAGGATGGACTGGTTGGATCTCCTTGCAGTCCAAGGGACTCTCAAGAGTCTTCTCCAACACCATAGTTTTTCCATTAGAAGAAGGGAAAATTAAAAAAAAAATAAAATTATTATAAAGTAAAAAAGAAAAACAATGTAAAGAAGAAAAGAGGCATCAAGGACATATACTTTTTTTAAGGACGTATACTTTTAAAGGACCAGCTGATGAGCATTATTTTATTTTTGCCATGTGCAAAGCTTCTGATAAGTGGTCCACTGGCACGTTCATGTCCAAGTCTGTGACTTTGGGCATCGGAGGCCCAGGCGTCTGCTCAGAGCACGTCCGCTTATGCTCTGGCGACCTTGGGCGGGAACTTCACTGCCCATTGATGCCTCAGTTTCCTCCTGAGTGACGTGAGGAGACTAGAATGACCTTGACGTTCTCTGCTCTGGCCACGTTCTTCTCTTTTTCCGAGTATGTCCTTCTCCCGCCTTCACATTCTGTATCCATCAGACCAAACTCTCTCTGAGATGGTAGAGGATGAGACGGTACTTGGGGAGGTGATACTCTGGACGCCATGGGATTCCCCGGATGTGTTTGACCTCTAAACAGAGTGTTCCAGGCGCCCAAGGGGCTTCCCAGGAGACGCAGTGGTAAAGAATCGGCCAGGCAATGCAGGGGACGCGCGTTCGATCCCTGGGTCTGGAAGATCCCCTGGAGGAGGAAATGGCAACCCACTCCAGTGTTCTTGCCTGGAGAATCCCCATGAACAGGGGAGTCCCGTGACAGGGACAGTGGCGCCTTCTCTGTGCATGTGACGCTGCTCACCCACCTTCAGCGGGCGTGAGCCTTGCTGGCCGCTCTGTAGGCGGAGCTTCTGTTGTCTCTGGCCAGGCCCCTCCTGGGCCCAGTGGTTCCAGATGCTCGAAGGCACGTCACCTCTGAGGGGACGTGGAGATGTCGCTTCTGGTGCTGTGCTGACTGGTCCATATTAGCACCGGGCGTCACGCACTCCGCCTCCTGAGGCCGAGACACCGCCCTGTGGCCTGGGCATGGAGCCTGGAATCTCGACGGTCTAATTTTGGCTCGGCTGTTACGTGCATACCTCATTTTATTGTGCTTCCAAGATTTCTTTTTTTTAACTAACTGAAGGCTTGTGGCAACCCTGCGACGAGCAAGTCTTTTGGGGCCATTTTTCCAAACTGTTTGCCCACTTCGTGTCTCTGTGTCAGAGTTTGGTAATTCTCGCAGTATTTCAAACTTTTTCAGCGTTATCATATTTGTTACAATGATCAGTGATCTCTCATCTTACAGTTGTGAAAGGATTATGGCTTGTTCAAGGCTCCCACTGATGGTTAGCGTTCTTTTTAGCAATATGTGAGGTTTGTATGTTATTGTTTTAGACAATGCTGTTGCCCACTAAATAGACTACTGTATAGCATAAACATAGCTTTATCAGCCCTGGGAAACCAAAAAATTCCTGTGATGCGCTTTATGGTGATGCTCGCTTTATCTCAGTGGTCTGGAACCAAGCCCCAAATACCTGTGAGGTGAGCCTCTGTTAACTTCTGGGGAGTTGAGGCAAGTCACCTCAGATGCCTGGATATCAGGCTGCTTATTGACCAGGTGAGGTTATAATAATCATTTCTACTTCACAGGCAGGTTATTGAGACTTCATTCTATAAATGCTTTTGAGAGCTATTTTTAAATGTCTGATTTCCATGCTTAAGTCACTACATACGAACATACTCTTGTTTTTTTTTTTTTTCTTTTGTAAACGAGTGTGGAGTCCTGTCCCTGCTCCTGGTGGTTTCATGACTGGAGCGCTGATGAACAGGTTGTGGCCAGCGCCTATTAATGTTACTCTTGGATTACCGTGGGTTAAGGAACAAACGAGGCATTGACCTTTCTTGGCTGTTTCTGAATGAGTCCCATACTTCCCACTGTTTGTGTAGGTCAGCAGTGTGACCTGCATAAAGGTAGGGTTGATCTCTTTCAGAATAGAATTTGGGATTTCTCCTTATGATGGAGTTAAGGCAGGCTGATGTATGCCTTGCAAGCAAGCAGAAGGACCTTTTCAGCAAAGCACTTGCTCAATTAGGGAGTGGTTGTTGAACGTCGGTTTGGGGATGTGGTCAAATTCGCAGCTTTCTCACGTGTCTCCTGGCCTGTGGGGGCTCTAGGAGAGCTGTCTGCATCTGTCACTGACGTGTTGCGTGGGTGGGGCCACTCCATAGCTGTGTCTCACCTTACCGACTTGGAGTTCCGGATGAGCCCCGTGCTTGCTGGGATCGGGTATTTTCAGATCTTTGCTCTTGTCCTGTGAGATGGGCTCCTGGGCTCACTTGACCGACTGCTTACTCAGCTGCTGTCCCCGGTGCAAGAAGCAGATGGGTTCAGGGACAGTGTTTTATTAGCTGTGTAATTTTAGGCAACTGACAGAGTATAGCAAGTGAGCAAATGCCACGTGCTTCCCTGGCGGCTCAGACGGTAAGGAATCCGCCTGTAATGTAGGAGACCCGAGTTCGATCCCTGGGTCGGGAAGATCCCCTGGAGGAGGGAATGGCAACCCACTCCAGTGTTCTTGCCTGGAGAATTCCGCGGACAGAGGAGCCTGGTGGGCTACAATCCATGGGGGTCACAAAAAGTTGGACGTGACGGAGCGACCAACAGGCACACACAGACACCGCGTTCACAGCCAGCACCAAGACTCCCCTGGGCACGCCATACCTCCGACCAAGTTCAGACTGCAGAGAAAAGATGCGACCGTCACAACCTCCCCAGGCAGAGACCATGCCGGGGACCGAGTCGTAGACCGGACGTCTCTTCAGCCTTGGTCGTACCCTCCTCTATGTGGTTTCTTTGCCTGGGACGGAGATCATTCTAGACCTCTAGGATGCATGGAGGCCTGTCGGGGAACAGAGTGCTTCATGACAAGGTCATGTCTAGTTTGGAAGCTGCTGGGGTACGTGTGGGTTAGGCCTAGGGGCCCTGGAAGGATTGGGGAGTTGGGAAGTGGTGAGAACTGTCTTGAGGGCCGTGGTTGCTGTGACAGGGAGGTCAGCCTGGTCACATCCTGAGCTGTCATCTTGTCTGTTGCTGTGGCCGTGCTGGGCGGGTAGCTGGTGATGTCCTGAGTTGCCATCCTGTGTGTTTATTGCTGCGCTTGGGCTTTCTCCAGTTGCAGCAAGCGGGGGCCCCTCTCTAGTTGCGGCGCCCGGGCTTCTTGTTGCGGTGGCCTCTCCCATTGCTGAGTGTGGGCTCCAGAGCTCAGCTGCGCTGCAGCGTGTGGGATCATCCTGGATTAGGGATCGAACCGCTGTCCCCTGCGTTGCAAGGCAGGTCCTTAACCACTGGACCATCAGGGCATCCCAAGGTGTCATCTTAAGAAGAGTTTATACCGAGAAGAGGGTCTTGCCAAACGACGTGAAGCCACTCCTTGGAGATTTCCCCCAGACGTGGGGCTCCGATGGGGATAGAGGTGGCAGGGGAAACAAGGGGGGACGCATCGGTCGGTTGATGACGGGCCCGGGTCGTCGTGGACGCTCTGACCCCCTCTCACACAGAGCTGTGGCCCTCTGCCCTTCTCTGGCTGTCTCTGGTGCCCTTGGGGAAAGCTCCAGTTTCCATCCCCTGGAGCACATTGCGGGGCAATCCATTGGGAATTATCGCCAGGGCAGATCCAGCAGGAATGCTATTGTTTTGTTCTCCCAGCGTATCGATAGGTTGGTAGGAAACTGCTCACTTCTGTCACACCCACTTCCCATTTCCAAATGTGTCAGCATCAGCGCAGACAGTGTTTGGACCACCCCGTGGCGTGTTAGGCCTCCTGCAAACATGTGAGTTGGATTCTTGACACATGGTTTTGGAAGTGGGCTCACACAGCACCTTGGATTTCAGTCTTGCAGGGATTGGCATTCCCTGAATGCATGTGAGTGGATTAGTGATCACGTGATCCTTAGCTTGTATATTCCCTGGCTGAGTGACCCAGTTAGAGGCCTGGCCCAGGGACAGAATGAGCAAGGCGTGCTGGGCACTGTCAGGGAACCTCCCCGCTGGGGCTGGCGGCTCCTGCCATCCTGGTCATGGGCACACGAGAAGGGAGAGAGCCCCTGCTGCTGGCCTGGCCCTGGGTCATCTCCTTTCCAGCTACGTGGGTAAATAGAAAGAAGTAAAAACTCCAGTGGGCTCAGTATTCGAGCTTGTTTCATGGTGTGACATATGTCCTTTGGAAGGAGCCATTGTGCATGGTCTGATTTTTTTCATCCAATTGTTAACCAAACTTGAAACATTTATGGGTTAATAGGTCCAGGGAGGAATGAATCATTATTGCATCCGTGAGCAAGCCGGGCTTCGGAGAGGCTGAGACCCGGGGAGAGTCGCCGGCCCGTCACTCACCAGGCTGCAGCAGGCTCCGGCCCCGGGCTCCGTCTGTCCTCTTGTCGCTCACATGGTGAAGTGGCTCCATCTATAAAACGTGTGGTTGCTATGAATTGCTGTTGTTGGTAAGGAGAGTTGGAAACACTCTGGTTTCTAGATTACCTTTCAGATATTCAAATTCACGCACCAGTAGCATATGGCTAGGACTTATTTTTTCACTCAGATGTCTTCCAATGTGCTTCATTGAATTCCAGATCCACATCAGGTTTGAATTTTGAAAATGCCAACTGTATACTAACCGAATGTGAGAAATGAAGAAAACTTTCATAAATTAAAACAAAAATTGGTGATTTATTTTTCTGTGTTCAAATAAACGAGCTGTATGAATTTTTTTCCCCCATTTTGGTTTATTTGCATCTTTAAAAAATTTTTTTTTTTAGTTTTTATTTTTGTATTTGTATCTTGATAATATTGGAAGGAACAATGTTGCCTGTGTATCCTTCACTAATTTTCTACAAGAGACTTCCACTATAGCACGCATCAAAGGAGGAGGGGCCACGGTGGTCTTGCCCATCACCTCTGGAGGTCAGGCGCATGGACCTCACTTTGGGTGGAAGGAGAAGCCTTTGCTACCCTCAGATGGCTGTGTCCTCTTGGCCTGTCCAAAGTTTTGGTCCAGCAATTCCCTGATTCTGATTCCTTCCCATTTCGAAGAGTTTCAATTGTAGGTGCCATTTATACTTTTGTTGTTTACCAGGTAGGAGATTCTCAAGCACTTCAATAAAGGAGGGATTTTATCGCAGGCTAGTCGCAGGGAAAATGAGTCCCATGTATGAGTTTTGCATAACGTTCCTCAGCATCGGGGGCACTGTCCCTGGGAAGAGCGTTGGCCTGTAAATCAGAAAACCGCCTAATGGAGAGAGCTCCGGGATGGGGCCCGGCGGGATTTGTAAGCTTTGCCTTGTCTGCTTGTGGAAACGACCCCCACCCCTGCCATCAAACCTATTAAAATACACCACAGTCCACATGCAGCAGAATTTATATGTTAGACATCTTCAAATCTCCGTTACTATTCATTGTCAGGTAGGATTTTATATCCTACTAAGAGAAAATGCTGCCTAATATAATGAGATGCAGTCATTTCAGAGTTCACATGTAGAAAAATGTGCTTTTTTAGAACTGATGAAATATAATTCAGTTATGAGTTGAGTTGAAGTCGGGTTGTTGAGATAACGCTAAATTTTGTTGTGGTGATTTGGTTGCTCAGTCGGGTCCAACTCTGTTTGACCCCGTAGACTGTAGCCCACCAGGCTCCTCTGTCCATGGGATTCTCCAGGCAAGAACACTGGAGTGTTTTGCCATTTCCTTCTCCAGGGGATCTTCCCCACCTGGGGATCGAACCTCAGTCTCCTGCATTGCAGGTGGATTCTTTACCAATTGAGCCACCAGGGAAGCTTTCTTAAATTTTGTAGATTTTATTATAATTTATTCCTAACACATAAAGCTAAAACACCCATGTATCTATTACCCATCTTTGGCAGGGCTCAGCATTTTGCCATTTTTGCTTCAAATATGTAAAAACAAGGCATGAAAGACATGGTTGTTGACCTCTATGTCCCTGCCCGGCGCTGGGCCCAGCTCTCCCTCATGCCCCATGTAGCCGCTGTCTTGAATTTGGTGCTTATCATTTCCGTGCATGTTCGTAAACTTTTACGAAATATGTTTGTATCCATTCATCTGTTTAGTGTCTTTAAAACCAGAAGTACTGGTGGGTACTTGTTCACCAGTACCCATTCCTGCTTTTTCGCTTTTAACAGCAGAACCCCAGAGCGTTAGCCGAACACCACTGCTTGACCGGGTTCGGGCTGATGAATGAACATGGAAAAGATGAACACATCCTCTGAACTTTGCCTTTAAGATGGAGGAGCAAACCTTTTGAGTTCTCTTTCCTTCTGGCTTCTGATTAATTAGCCCATGCAAATGTAGGAAACACACCACGAGAGAGCCGAGTGATGAGACTGAGAAATTCTGGGTCCCTGCCTTCAGGGTGTCAGCTGACACCCAATTACATCAGCTCTATACCCAGTTACATCCCACTCACTGCCTGTCCTGCCACCAGGCTGCCCACCGTCTCAGGCTGTTTGGGAATTAAAAACAAAAACATGTTTTTATATAAGTATTATTTGATCGCTATTAAAACTGACCCCAAAATGTTCCAGTAGGAGTGGTTTCCATTCTGATTATGTACATTATTAATGACTGATTGTGTTAAAATTGTTCACTTAAGTAGGGATGATTAAGGTAAACCACTTGGATGTGATTCATCGCATCCCAGATTGAGAAAGGCACATAAGATTCATAGCTGCCCCACTGGCTAGATGTCAGCGTCCGGTCCCGCCGTGGGCCTGAGCCCGTGGAGGGCACGTGAGCTGAGCTTGTGGTCCACGGAGGAGGTTCGTGCCCGCTGAGGACAGCTGACTGCTCTGCTCCCAGCTGGAGACGTGCAAAGCAAAGGTCCCTATGATCGTTGGAGGAGAAGGACAAGTTTCCGTTCCCAGGAGAATTTTCTTCCCGAACCCTGTCTCAGCGTCCAAGTGGACATCTTTTTGCTTTAGTTATTTCATTTATTTTTCTGCACCGGGTCTTCACTACTGCGTGAGGCCTTGCTCTAGTTGCGGTGATCGGGGGTTGCTCTCTAATCGTGGCACGCCAGCTTCTCCTTTCGGGGGCCTCGCTTGTTGCAGAGCTGGGGCTCTAGGACGGGGACTTCAGTAGTTGCTGCAGACAGGTTTAGTTGCCCCCAGGCACGTGGGATCTTCCCAGACTGCGGGTCGAACCTGGGTCCCCTGTATTGGCCGGGAGATTCTTAACCACTGGACCACCAGGGAAGTCCCCCAAGTGAGCATTTCGAGAGTGAGACCTTCCTGGTCAATGTCGCTTCTCCAAGAGGTTGCCCCAGAACGCCCCACTTCCTGCGTGACAAACGGCAGAGCAGCTGCTCCAGGGAGAAGGAGACCCACACTCGCTGGCTGGCACTGTTGCAGCTCCAGCCAGGGTGCCAGGCCGGGTGGGATCTTGCTTTCTGCACGGTGACTCAGGAGCTCTGCCCAGAGGGGCGATGTCTGTATTAGAAGCCCAGCTGGTCCAGGGACCACCTCTAGTTCTTTCCTGCCCGACTTTGCAGCCCTGATGCTGTCTAATCACTCACTAGCTTGTTGTGCCTGATCTCCCGGGTCAGCTTGGCTTCTGGCCTGAAAGGCAGGCCTGGTCTTTGGTTTCCCTCTCACAGGGCGCTTGGAAGACACTGCAGCAAGGCACCTGGCCCCTGCTCTTGAACGGGGCTGGTACTGTCGGTTCCAGTCGGGCTGGATCTGTCTCGACCTTGGGCCTTCCTCCGCTCCTCCTTGTGTTAAGAGTCGGACTGTCACAGATGAACTTATCTGCCAGCCAGACTGGCAGACACAGAGAGCAGATTTGTGGGTGCCCACGGGGAGGGAGGGTGGGTGAGGGAAGGAGCGGGAGTTTGGGGTCAGCAGGTGCCAACTCTGGTATACAGAGAAGAGCAAGGTCCCACTGTGCGGGACAGGGACCTGTGTTCAGTGCCCTGCGATTAAATCATAATGGGAAGGAATATGGGCACCACTGAATCCTCGACAGAGGATGAGATGGTTGGATGGCATCACTGACTCCATGGGCATGAGTGTGAGCAAGCTCCAGGAGCAGGTGATGGACGGGGAGGCCTGGCGTGCTGCGGTCCATGGGGTTGCAGAGAGGCGGACGCGACTGAGCGACTGAACTGAACTGATAACTGAATCCCTTTGCTGTACAGCAGAAATTAATACATCAACTATACTTGAATAAAATATTTTTTTTTTAAAAAGGCAGCATCAAGAGAAAAAAGAACTGGGTTGTCAGATGAGTGATTCTCAGACTTCCGCAGTCTTTGTGTTGCTTTGATGCAGGAGATCGTGGGCGCCTCCTACCCCATCTGTGGTCTGTGCTGACTGCTTTAAAACGCACAACAGAGGTTCCTGGCCTGAGTGAGTAGACTGTGAGCTCTGCTGTAGCTGAGACCCACGAGCTGAGATGAGCTTAGGAGTGCCCGTAAATTACATTCATGGTGGGAACAAACAAAGCCAAGCAACACCAAATGCCTTCCCTCTGTGGAGGCTGGAATCTCAGCTGTGCAGAGTCCGATGCAAAGAGAAGAAAAAGGGACCCAGGCAGCAGGCTGCGTGTGCACTTCTGGTCTGGCTGAACCCAAGTGTCGTCGGGCAGGTTTTTGAATTCTAAAAAAAAAAAAAAGGAAAATTAGAAGTGAAAATTCCCTTAAAGCTCCAGGTCACCAGAAATTCAGTTCCAGGTAGACTGTTTTTTGCATTCATTGCCGCTCTCTCCAAAAGAGTATTTAAGTTAAAAATTAAAATGAAACGTAAACTAAAATTTAAAAGCTAGCTGGGTGTGCACTTGATGTTAAAAACTTTATAATGCCAAAGAGATGGCAAAAGAAAAAAGAAAAAAAGCAAAGGACATTGGCATGTAAAAGCAGACAAAAATGTTTTAAATTATAGGCAAATTGCTCATTAGGTGACTGGCTTTAGGCTAACTGATCTACAGTAAAGGGCATCCAAAGGTGGACATTTTTGTGCTCAGGGACAATTTCTTGGGCCTGTTTTCATTTTATTTCAGACAAAAGTCTAATGAACTCTCTTATTTGGTTTCCCAGCTCCTGGCATATTAGATGTGAATCAAAACAGGGGGGGGTACGGTCTGAGCCTGACCACTGTGTGTTCAGAGGCCAGCTGGTCCCCCGACAGTCAGGGAGGGAAGCGGAGGCCAGAAGGAGCTCGCAGGAAATACAGGGGTGAGAGCCCTGAAGTGGCGGGGCGGGGGCTGTCCTTTCCGCAGCCCTGTCCTCCCCTCTCGCCTCGTGACTCTCTGGCTTCTGAGGGCACCTCTGTCTTATAAAGTGCACAATGCCAGCCAAGTCATGAAAACTATTTATAGCAGGCTATGCACTCTGCCCCATTCATTGTCTTCTCATGCAATCCATGTTAGAGACATTTTCATTAAAAGGCAGCAAATCATTGACTCTCCAATGGCACGTCCATTGGAAGGCACCCGTTTCCCCTGCCCTCGAGGAGGTGCCTCCCCAGAAGGCTGCTTGTAAGGATGCCTTCTGCTGTTTGACAGGCTCCCCAGGCCAACCTAGAACGGATGCAGTGGCCTGGAAGAATTCACTCCCTGGAAGTGAGTTCACCTCCTGCACCGAAATGTAGCCTGACCAAAGCAGTTCGTTCTCGATACTCAGGGTGGTGTGGGTGGGAGGTCGTGAACAGCCCGGATCACCGTGGAATCAACTTCTGATGATCTGGAGGCCTCTGGTCCAGAATGGCTTCCTTCTTTGAGGAAGTGTATTAGGATTTTCTAGAGAAACAGAACCAACAGTATGTGTGTGTGTTATCTCTCTCTTTTTTTTTTTTTTTGTGGACCACTTTTAAAGTCTTTACTGAATTTGTTATAACATTGCCTCTGTTTTATGTTTTGGTTTTTGTGGCTGCCAGGCATGTGGGATCTTAGCTTCCTGATGAGGGAGAGAACCCATAACTCCTACAGTGAAAGGTGAAGTCTTTTAACCACTGGCCTGCCTGGGAAGCCCCTATATGTATCTTTATCTTAAGGAATTAATTCCTGCAGGAAATGGGTTGCCTGAGAACCAGGAAAGTTGGTCTAAGTTCCGGTGTAAGTGCAGGCGAGAAATAAAGTCCCAGTTTGAAAGCAGGCAGAAGGAGCGGATTCTCCCTCACGTGACGTTTGTTCTTTTCCGGCCTCCGGTGCCTGGGGTGGGTCCCCATGGGATGGCATGGGTCCCCCCACATTGGGGAGGGTGGCCTGCTTCACTCGGTCCACTGAGGTGAGTCTCGTCCAGAAACGTCCTCAGACACACCCAGCATCATGTTTAGCCAAGTCTTGGGGTACCCTGTGGCCCAGTCAATTAACCATCATAGGCGGCTATTAAAAAAGGCTGAAAAATGAACCATCACAAAACGCTAAAAGAAGCTAAGACAGCAACCATCCCAGGAGGCTAGAACAGCTCACCAATGTATTGCTGCTTCCTGCTGCTCCCAAACCCCATCTCTTCCAAAGCCCAAGGAGCCCGTGACCATCTTTCCCCTCCAAAGCCCCCTCTGAGGAGTGGCCAGGACTGAGGGTGGGACGTTTGGGAAGGAAGGGGGTCAGGGATGTGGCGGGTGGAGAGGGTGTGCTTTGGGGGCCACTGCTGACCCATCATCCCCTTCCACCCGTGGAGACATACGGGTGGGTGAGGGCTGAGGACCATTGCCTGACCTTAAACACTGGCCATAATTGATCCTCACAGTAATTCCTCTGGGACTTAGTATCTGTCCTCTGATAAGTATTGTTGCTATAGTTAAGTCTATATTATCAAGTCTGTAGATTATTGTTGCTAAGGCATTCTAAGTCCTTTACAACCCCTGCGTTTGTGAGCGTATCTAGAGGCGTGTGGCTCTTGGAAAGAGCACAGAATCGGTTAACAGAGGCAGAGTCGTGCTCTGAATAATGTGTGACTTGGGGGACTCAGAGCTCTGCCACAGGAGATGAGCTTGCTGGTAATCGCCAAAGTAATTCGTAGTGGAATCTTGTCATAGTCAAGAGATGACCTATATGAGGGTGCTTTATGAAGGGTTCCTCTGGTGGCTCAGACAGGAAAGAATCCGCCTGCAAAGCGGGAGACCTGGGGTTGATCCCTGGGTCGGGAAGATCCCCTGGAGAAGGGAACGGCTACCCATGCTAATCTTGTCAAAGTCAAATGGGATGACCTGTGTGAACGTGCTTTATGGTGTTGAACAGATATGGAGAAGGGTGAAGAAAACATAAGGAACAATTGGTTTTATCGCTTTGACCCTGCTCCTTAAATCTGTAAGTACTGGTCGGGTCTTTGTAGAGATGTGAATGGACCTAGAGACTGTTACACAGAGTGAAGTGAATCAGAAAAACAAATACTGTGTATTAACGCTCATCTGTGGAATCTAGAAAATGGTATCAATGATCTTATTTGCAAAACAGAAATAGAGACACAGACGTAGAGAAGGAGCGTGTGGACCGCAAGGTGGGGGGGTGCGGGCTAAGATGAGCTGGGAGGTTGGGGTTGACCTGTGACCCACTGATGCTGCGTGTGAGACAGGTGGCTGATGAGGGCCTGCTTGTAGCTCAGGGAACCTGCTCAGCGCTCTCCGGTGATCTGGGCGGGAGGGAAGTCCAAAAAAGAGGAGACACGTGTGTCTATCTAGTTGGTTCACTTTGCCGTACAGTAGAAGCTAACACAACACCGTAAAGCAACTGTAATCCAGTAAGAATTTAAAAAAAATAAGTAAAGAGTCTTCGTTACCTGCCCTGCTGATACTCAAAGACTAGGCTTTATGCGGGATCCTAACATCTTCTTGAGATTGCTTTAAAAAGTGACAGAGCTCTTTGACTAGTAGGCATATCTGTTTTCTGTTTTGCCTTGTCTTACGGATGAGTTGATCATTATTATAGCATGTAGCCAAGAATGATTCCATTTAGGAAAATAGTAGTGAAACTTTGCTGATCTTTTGTAGGATAATTTTGCCATAGCCTCTGCAAATACAGTGGTGGTTTCTTTAACACATGCTGGTTCAGAGTCACGGATCTGTACTTTCAAAGCCTACGGTTGATTGTTTGGTGTGAAAACTGTATTCTAGTGAAGCACATAAGCATGCAGATCTAAAATATGGCCACTTTCATCTAGATTGACTGTTATTAACTAGCCCAAGGGATAGGTTGCAATGAAGATGTTGTTACTTTTGTTGACTGTGATGAGTAGCCCTGATATTTACAGTGGCCCGCCGGTTTGAAGGATGGGAAGATGGCCCAGCAAGACAGTTTCTACACATTTTGGCTTTTAGGGGTAAGGAAAGAATTCGACTTTGTCTTCACCCATCCAAACATTTGATAAGGGCAGAGATTTGAACTCGATGCAAATACAAGGATGTTCAGATTTCAGCGAAATCACATTTCTTTCTGAATGATGGCAGATTTCCATGTGGTTAGTCACTCACTCATTCTAATACCTTCTTCCCTGGGTTTAGGGACAAAGAGCAACTGGGGACAGATGAAACCCTTGTTGGGGTTTATGCTTTGCCCAATTAAAACAGTTGTATTTGCAGCCTGCTGAAGCAGCTCTAGTCAGAGCACCACTCTCAGCTTGGACTCACTTTGGGAAGTTTGCAGGATCTTCCCTTGCCTTTCATAGAATCTCTCTGGCACACTTTTGCCAGCATCCTCTCCGGGGTGTGTAGGTAACCGTTCTTAGGTGAGGTGGGATGGCTCACCTGTGTTCTGTGCTGTGCCACACCCGCTTAAAAGAAAGAAACAAAGTTCTCCGTTTCTCCCAGGAGAAGTTAGAGAAAGGATCCATGCATATTTGCACCACCTCAAACAGACTCCCAGCAGGCTGGGTTGGCACACAGCTCTCATTTCAGCCATCCATTTGTTCAGGTGTACCCTATGTATTTAGTACATCATTTGATAATGCTAAAAAAAAAATATTAAAGCAGTGTGAGACTAAAGGAGAAAGAAGATGAATGTTAGCATTCCCCTGGGGTTCATGGGTGAAGGAATTAACACAGCGTGCCACTCTACCCTAGCTGTGTTTGTTTCCATGGCAACAGCTACGTACATGTTTCAGACTATCCACAGTGACACAGTTGCAGAAATAGTAGCTTGCAGGTTTCTGATATCGCATCAGTGGACAGGCAGCACGCACTATATTAAGTAAGTGTAAAGGAATTTAAAATACAGCTCTGATTCAGATGTATATTAGCTCAGCTAAGCGATGTTTTGGGGATTTCGGCGTCCCCTTTCCTCACGACAGCAAAATCTGGGCAAAGTTGAAAGTTGCAAGATTCCAGTCAAACAATTGTCCTTGCTTGGGTGAGTGTCATCAAATGAAACCAATGTGAGTGAGTTCCAAAGGTAAGAAAATGGCCTTGGCAAATGACATATTTAAGAAGGATGTTGCCAGTGAAGCTGATTTTTTGGAGGAGGGGTAGTGATGGGTAAATAATGAAAGCTTTGGTTGAAAATAGCTGAGTGTTAAAGCAAATCATTGTGCACCGGGATCCGACTGCTGTTGAGTTTACAGCAACTAAGGTGTTTGAATCATTGCAAAAATTGCTTTTTTGTAAAAGTGATCAGGTGAGGAGCAGAGAGGTTGACTGTGTATGCAGTTAAAGAGAGAGTGGGGCTCCTTTGTCTTTCTGAAAGCTTATGTAAATATCTCCCTTCTTGCCAGAATGACCCTGGTTTGTCTTTGACATTCGCTGCTACTTTTTGGTACCGTTTTACGGTTCTGTGTGTTTCTATTATGTTGCCATGTTGTAGCTTGATAAGACTTGCGTGTTGGCTAGAGAGCAACCAAGTAAAGATGATAGACTTTGTAAGTGTGTGACTTTGCAATCAAATTGTACAGTAATTTAGGAGGAGAAGTGTTCAAATGGGTATTTATTTACAGGCTAGACCTCTGCTTTTGAATAGCAGCCTAGGTATTAGGTTAATGGATTTTGATGTGCACATTATGATTGTAGGAGCTTTCAAGTACGTGGTAGTTCAATTTATACTGAGTTTTTCATGTCAAAATATTTTTATTTATGCCCATTATTCAGTGTAAGCCTGCATTTACCTTACAGTTTTATGATTTATGTGTCAGGGAAGAGAATGTAAAATGGCATGGAAATTTAAGCTAATCTATTCATTTGAGGAGGATTTATTTTCTGACCATAGGTGGACTTTTACAGAAAGTGGCATGAGAAACACAACTCTTGGATCTGTGGGACTGTTTTATGTGGGCACAGGGAACTCCCTCCAGCATCTACTGCACGTTCTTCTCCACAGTGAATATCTGATTCAGTGTTAAGAGAATACCTATGGGGGTGACGGTGTTCTGGGGCTTCCTGCCCACCCGGGCACGTAGGGGGCTGGGGAGACTGTGGATGATAAATCAGGGGTGGAACCCTAGAGTATTTGACACCTACTGGGGAGACACGACTTGCCTTTCTTTGGGGCTCCCCCGGTGGCTCAGACGGTAAAGCGTCTGCCTGCAATGCGGGAGACCCAGGTTCAATCCCTGGGTGGGGAAGATCCCCTGGAGAAGGAAATGGCAGCCCACTCCAGTACTCTTGCCTGGAAAATTCCATGGATGGTGGAGCCTGGTAGGCTACAGTCCATGGGGTTGCAAAGAGTCGGACACGACTGAGCGACTTCCCTTTTCCTCTAAATAAGGTGATCTAGGGACGTCCTTCGCAGTCCGGTGACTAAGACCGCCTTCCATCGCAGGAGGGGCAGGTTTGATCCCGGCCGGGAAGCTAAGATTCAGTATGTGAAAGCGAAAGTGGCTCCGTGGTGTCCGACTCTTTTCGACCCCATGGACTGTAGTCCATGGAGTTCTCCAGGCCAGAAGACTGGAGTGGGTAGCCTTTCCCTTCTCCAGGGGATCTTCCCAACCCAGGGATCAAACTCAGGTCTCCCACATTGCAGGTGGATTCTTGACCAGCTGAGCCACAAGGGAAGCCCAAGAATACTGGAGTGGGTAGCCTAGGCCTTCTACAGGGGATCTCCCAGCCCGGGGATTGAACTGGTGTCTGCTACATTGCAGGGGGATTCTTTACCAACTGAGCTATCAGGGAAGCCCAAGATTCAATAAAGACTGTACAAATGGTCCACATTAAAAAAAATTAATAATAAGGTATTCCAAAATGAAACTACTGTTGAAACTTCCCTCTCAGTGATGCCCATCTATAGTGCCAGCCACCCAGAGACGCGGACTGAAGTCTGTATCTTCCAGGGCGATCTTTTTTTGATGGTGGCTCATATTAAAGGCTTCCCTGGTGGCTCAGTGGTAAAGAAACCGCCTGCAAATGCAGAGGACCTGGGTTCGGCCCCTGGGTTGGGAAGATCTCCTGGAGAAAGGAATGGCTACCCACTCCAGTCTTCTGACCTGGAGAATTCCATGGACAGAGGAGCCTGGCGGGCTGCAGTCCACGGGGTCGCGAGGAGTCTGACACGACTGGAGTCGGACACATACTGAAGGCCGCTCCTTTCTCAGAGGGGCGCCCTCTGGCTGTATTCACACAGAGCCCTAGCCCATCTTTGGGGCCGGGGGCAAGGCAGGCTTGCAAATCCCCTCCCCCAGACCCCGGGCTGCCTGGCGGGGCCCCAGGTACCCTGGTGGGCGGCTTGCCCCTGTGACAGCTGCAGGAAGCCACCTGCGCTTGGCGCCCCCCGAGGCAGAGGAATCAAATGCTGCTGGTGTGAGGGTTTACTGGATGTTCTGCTGTTACATTTGAGGAGCCCTGGAAGCCTTGGGGTCATTAACTGAAGCTCTGAAACTAGAAATCAAAAGTGCCAATGAACTACCTTGCTTTCTGTTTTTTTTTTTTTTTTTTTTATGGGGATGTTTTAAAGTCTTTATTAAATTTGTTGCACTATTACTTCTGTTGTTTATGTTCTGGTTTTTTGGCCACAAGACATGCGTGATCTTAGCTCCCCAACTGGAATTGAACCTGAACCTCTTCATTTGGAAAGTGAAGCCTTAACCAGTGGACCGCCAGGGAAATCCCCCCAGTGAACGACTTTGGATGATAGTTCAACTTTTGTCTGTTTGAGGAGTGCAAGCCCTTCCAACAGTTGAGACATTTGTATAGTTCATTTTTTTTTTCATCATCCCCAAATATTTTCCAGTATAAAAAAAACAACTCCAAAAACACCAGTCTAGGCTGTGTTTCCTTAACTCTTTCCTAAGAATAGAAAAACAGAGAAACCTAGACGGAGAGCCCTAGGCCGCACTAGTCATTCAAATGTAAAATCCTGGCAGTGCTGGTAGGAAACTCAATTGCTTCCATTTGAAGGGCCAGGAAATTGATTTGGAAAAAAGTAAATTTGAGGGATTCCCAAATAGTGGCAGCATGAAATGAATAACAGAAAAATGAAGGTACAGACTGCGCTTAGTATTACCAATCGTAAATGGTAATAGAATTGCCAGGATAAACTGCCTGGGGCAGAGCGCGCTGCGAGTCTCCACTGCCTCGCTGTGACTGACGCTCTCAGTGGTCACGGGCTGAGAGCCGGTCCCCCGGCTGCTGTCCAGCCTTAGTCCCTTCCAGCCTTCCCTGTCACTCCGTCTCTTTCTGGGGCACCCGGGGGCCTGTCCCAGGGTGATAAATACTGTATCTTGGCCCCGGGGGACGTCGCTAGGCCTCGGCTCTTGCTGCTGGCTCTGCCCAGATTCCTTTCCTCCCACACTCCCAGCTTGAATTCCAATTCCTCCAGAAAACCTTACAGATCTCCCCCTCTTGCGCGCATTGAGACCAGTTTTCCATCCTTTCCATCATGTGTCCATAACAGTTGGTCTTCAGATTGTAGCACTTCTTTCACTATATTAGGATGAGTTGTATCTTTTCTTGATTGTGATGTAAATGTGTCGAAGACACAGGATCTGGTTTAGGTACTTCCGTAGCTTTGGCCAGACCTAGAACAGTATTTCAAACTTGTATTTCACTGAATTCTTACACACTCCCAAAGATACGCGTCACCAAACAATCAAGGCTCAAAGACGTTGACCACTGTCTTCTGCTCAGAGACAGTCTGTTGGAGACTGAGATTCCTAAGTCTGTGTCTGTCACAGCACCAGGCGTCAGAGCCAATTCGGCCACACTCAGATGCTTCCAGACTTTTGGCTGTTTGGCATCATCCAAACACAAACCAGGCGGATGGTTGATAATTTTTTTTTTATCTGCTTGGAATCAAAGATTTTAGAGCCAGAAGGAACCTCAGGGAGAAAATTGTGAACATGAACTGGTTAGTGACTTTTCCAAAGGCGCTTGGCTGATTAGTGACCCAGGTGTGGAGATCCGGCTGGTCACCTCTCTCCGTGGCCCTGCCTCCCGAGCTGTGGCCTTGGATTGCACTGAAGACCAAACCAGTCAGTTTCCTTTCTGCCCCAAGCTGGGACTGGCTGGCCTTCGAGCTGCAAGCACCGTCATCCGACAATAATCCCCTTAACCTCTCTTTGCTAAAGGCTGATATCACTGGGATAGAATTAAAAACAAAAGTAGACTGAGAGTTGAACTCAGGGGGACGGAGAGCAATGCTAACTGTTCATTAGCCGTCGCTTGTTGCAGCTACAGCAAGCGCTGGATTCCATCAAGCTCAGACCCTTAAAAAGAGTGGAAAAAAAAAGCGCATACTTTCCAGGCCCGGGCGCTGCACAGCCGGCCAGCTGGGCGTAGCACTATGGCAAAAAGATCTCTTCAGTTTCAGAAATTCGAGCCCCCGAGCTTGCATACGGGGCTGTGGCGGCAACCGGGCCTGCTCGGGCATTACTTCTGCCTGCAGTTCTATCAGACTCAGCTCCTATGGGAAGCCCATTAGCGTCTGAAGAAAGAGCCAGCCCTCCAGGTTGACATAAGGAGCAGGCTGATGTGTGCGCGTGCGTGCGTGTGTGTGTTTGTGTGTGTCTTTAAAGGCCTGTGTCCGAGGTCAACAGCCTTTTTAAGAGAACTCTTGGTTTTCTATGTAAACGTGTACTTCCTCTGGCCCAGAGTTAGCCTGTTAAGGGAATAAAGCACAATTCAGATTTCTGAGTTGGAAGTCTGATTAATCTCTCTGCCAGTTACATATGGAAATAAATTAGTAAATGGTCCATCTGGGACTAAACTACTGCAGAGATGATAAATTATCTGCATCATATGTCTGTGTTGCCGCAGACTGAGTCGTGCTCACCAGGAGCTGCTGAAAGATATCTGGATGCTCTATCATGGTCAGAGGAATAAAAGTTAAAAAAAAAAAAATTGGAAGTGAAAAATATACTTTAAAAATTTAGAAGTGAAAAATTTACCTTGAAATGTCGTTTGGGAAGATGGTTTGGTTGATGCCAACTTTGTGCCTTAGAACTTTGCTCTGTCTGCAAATATTTAAAAGGAGAGTCTGAAGGGCATAAGAAACATTTTACTTTTATATTTTCAAAGGCCAAAACAATAACACGTATTGATTGGTACTCAAATGTCTCAGCGAGTATAATTATACGCACAATAAAAATATACCCCTGTGTAATACTGCACTTTATAATTTTCATAGCAACTTCTTGTCTATTTTCTTATTTAAATTTCAAAGGAGGTGAGGCAAGTCAGTGTCTCTAATTCTTGATGGATGAAAAACTGAGGTTTATGAAGCGGCCGACTCTGATTCCAGCTCAGTCTCCATCAGAGCTGTGCGTGACATCAAAAGCGTTCTCAGTTCTCCGTCACTCATCTAGCAGCACCAGGAAATGAAGCCTGCTATTTATGTCTGTCTTCTGGAAGCCAAAGTCATCCCTTCTTGATCATGAAAAGCAGTTTTCCTTTTCTCTCTAATTGGAGGTGTTGAGTATTGGTTTAACTTTTAGAGGCATGGGTTTTTGTTTTGTTTTGTTTTAATGACGATACTTGCAGCTAACATTGATTTTTTGAAAAATATTTATTTATTTGGCTGCGTCTGGTCTTAGCTGTGGCGCGCAGGAGATTTCTGTTGTGGCGCTTGGGCTTCTCTAGTGGTGGTGCGTGGGCCCTGGACCTGGCGGGCTCAGCTGCAGGACACGGACTTAGTTCCCCGACCAGGCATTGAACCCTCACCCCCTGCATTGGAAGGTAGATTCTTAGCCACTGGACCAACATGGAAGTCCCTGGACATATTTTAATTTTTTTAATTGAGGTGTGATTGACATAAAAGTATAGTAGTTTCAGGTGTATGACGCTTCGGTATTTGTATACATTGCAGAATGATTGCAATGAGTTGAGTTGACATCTGCCACCTTTTACAATTTTCTATTTCTTGTGATGAGAAGTTTTAAGGTCCACTCTTGGCAGCCTTCATATGTGCAGTGTGATCTTAACTGTAGTCACCCTGCTGTTCGCAGTATCTCCAGGGCTTGCTTTTAACTGCACCTCTTGACACCCCTGCACCCCTCTCCCCCAGCCCCTGGTTTATCTGTTCCTTTTGGCTAAAGCATGTCCTTCTCCACTGGAGTTATTTTATAAACTAAAACCATCCATGCCCTCGGGGGCATTTTAGGTGTGGTAACATATTGCCCCTTTGCAGAATGGCCTGAGGGGACTGTGGTATCCAGATTGTTACCCTACTTTAAAATTTCTTTTGGGTCTTCCTCCAGGGCAAACCTTCCGTCGTTCATCCTTGAAGCAGCCTTTGAGATGCCCCCCTCTAGAAAAAGCAGTCCTAAAAGTACGGAAAAACCAGACTGGACTCAGAACTAATTCAGTCACCCGGTTTCTCCGACATCAGCTTCTGAGCACGCTCAGCAGGTGCCCCTGGGTGGTCTCCATGCCAGGAGGAGAGGCGCCGGGCCCTCGCGGTGACTTGTCTGCTCGGCAGTGACCTTGTCTCACCCAGGTCACCTCCAAGTTGCTCACTTTTCTGTCAGACCTGGCTCCTCCGTGCATCTGAACAGCTCTCTTGCCTTCTCACCTCTGGGCTTTTGCTTCAGCTTTTGCCTGTTCCCTGCCTGTAAAAATCCTGTCTGGATCTCAAGACCCCTTATGACTATCTTGATGCTTTTCCTTACCTGCCTCCACGCCCCAGAGGTCTCCTTTGTAACCGTCTGATGATCTGTTAGCGGCGACACACAGTTGAACTCTATTCGAGGTGCCTGTGTGTCTGTCTCCTGCTGCAGTTGTTGCTCTCGTTTAGTCACTAAGTCGTGTCCGACTCCTTGCGACCCCATGGGCTGTAGCCCACCAGGCTCCTCTGTCCATGGGATTCTCCAGGTCGTCATTTCCTTCTCCAGGGGATCTTCCGACAGGGACTGAGGAGCCTGCGGGGTCACAGTCCATGGGGTTGCAAGACAGTTGGATATGACTTGGTGATTAAACAGCAGCAAATACCTGTCTTATCTCCCACAGAAGATAGTACATTTCTCCGAGGCAGGGATTTCATCCTCGTCTTTCTGACCCTTCCTCCCTCCCTCCCCTCTAGCCTAGTACTTTGTCCTTAATTGAAGCTTGAGGTGCATTAGAGCAGGGTGCTTTAAGAAAAATACTCACTTAGCTGCCCCGGGCCTTGATTGTGGTCTGTGGGATCTTCAGTTACAGCAGAGGGGATCTGGCTCCCTGACCAGCAATTGCACTCTCCCGCCCTGGGCTGGGAGCACGGGTCTTAGCGGCTGGACCACTAGGGAAGTCCCTCTGGAGTAGGATAATTTTCCTTTGCAACAACAGACTCAGTGTCTTTGGATGGGTGGATAAATTAATGATTTGAGGTATATCCGTGTTCCCCTTGGATGGCTTGTTAAAGCAGATCCCTGGGACCCACCTCCTGAAATGCAGATGCAGAGCCTTGTGGGCGGGACCAAGGATTTACAATTCCAACAGTCAGAATGATACTGCTTGCTGCCCTTTCGGGGACCACTGTTTGAGATCCACTGACTCAATGAATATATTTCCTAACATTCTCACTCTAAGGCTCATAGGCTCATACCATTCTTTTCTTTTCCTTTTTTTTTTTTATAATATCTTTTTGGAATCTTATCTTTTGGCTGCAACAGGCGGCATGTGGGATCTTAGTTCCTTGACCAGGGATGGAACCTGTGCCCCCTGCGCTGGTGGCATGGAGTCTTAACCACTGGACCACCAGGGAAGCTTGCTCATTCTTTTCACGAGAGAGTCATTGCTGTCTCTTCCTTGAGGAGTAGGCCAACAAAATATCTTCCACCAGAAATTATTATGCTACTGGACTTCCCTGATGGCTCAGTGGTAAAGAATCTGCCTGCAATGCAAGAGACACAGGAGACCCAGGTTCAGTCCCTGGGTCGGGAAGATCCCTGGAGGAGGGCATGGCAACCCACTCCAGTATTCTTGCCTGGACAATCCCCATGGACACACGAGCCTGGTGGGCTAGAGTCCACAGGATCGCAAAGAGTCAGACACGACTGAAGCGACCGAGCACGCATGCATCTCATGTACCAGCTTTTCTGTTCTGTAAGATTAGTGGTTGACTGTAGCCTCCAGACTTGCAGCCTGCATGTGAGCTTCAGCTTGATGGGACCTTTTTCTCCAGAAGTAGAGCCGGAGTAATTTTATTTAACAACAACAGACTAGAAAGTCATTGACTTTGCAGCCTGTCCGCCTGGTCTACCTGGAGGATCAAGGTTGGGTTCGTGTGGCGGGACGCTGGCCTTGAATGCGTGCTGGCACTCTGATGTTTTCCCTTTATAGAGATGCGTGTCTCAATGGCAGCTGTGGTAAAATAAGATGATCTCACCATGTCTATAGCATGTATTTTTAAATCTCTGGCTTCTTTTATGCCCCATGAGGCAGTTTCAAGAATACTCCATCGTGAAAGACTTGATGCTTCAATAACTTTCCAAGAAATAAAGAGGTGCAGTTGCAATTGACTTCTTCGTTGAAGTGTGTCGTGCTTTAGAGAGGTAGGCCAGAGATGACGTCCCCTGTGGTTGAGAGGGTTTGCTCTCCTCTGCTCTAATCCCGTGTTCCCTCTGTTCCTCTCCACCAGCCACTAGACGCACCATCTCCTGGAAGACCAGCGTTCTTGTGATCATGGAGGCCTCTCTGTCCTTTCTGTGACTGGAGCAATGCTGACCGTGGTTTCCTGGACCCATTCTGACTCAGGTAACCACGCCGTGCCTTCCCCAGCTGGTTTACGCCTCATGGAGATTACACTGAATAAATGAAATACCAGAGCCATATTTAAATGCAAATGCCAGGTTGATTGCTTTTCCAGCAATTGATGTTCTCTCCCTCTTCTTCCCGATCTTCTTAATGATCAATTTATGCAGCTGATCAAACCGACAGTGTGGTCAATCAGTTTAGGCATTAAGATAATAAGAATGTTGAATTACGTCTTTATTTAAAACTTTGGTGTGTGTCATAGACACACAGATGTAGGAGTGTCGCTGGGAATTTTCGTATAGAAACTAGCTTCTATTGTACATGGTTTCTCTAAATCATTTTCTTTCCCATAATATTGGGTAGGCCAAAAAGGTCGTTTGAGTTTTTCCAGCAGATCTTAACGGATGAACTTTTTGGCCAACCCAATGCTGTGTTTCACCTGAATTATAGTAATCTTCCTCATGTTGGACCTTTGAATTGAGTTTCATAAATATTATTAAGTAGCTGTTTTGTGTGCTCGGGACATATGGGGATAAAAAACTATAAGATGTATAAAAATATAAGGTATATCCTCAGGCAGCTCACACTTGAGCCAAAGAGCCTAGACTCGCTGGTAAGACAGTGAAGGAGGGTGCTCAGCTGCTGGCTGGGGCAGTGCGCTGGGTGGTTCTCTGGTTCAGGGAATGAGCAGACTCTGAGGACTGGGACTGAAATACTTAGAGGAGAGTTCATGGAGGACGGAGGGTCTCCAGTGGGCCTTGTCACTGGGGTCATTCTGCCGGAGGGAAGAGGATCCGCCTGGCCTGACTGATGGCAGGAGTGAGCCTGCCTTGAGCCTGGCCAGGGAGGGCCCTGGCACCTGGACCAGTCGGATCTTGGAGGACCCCGAGCCTCTGACCCAGCCAGAGCCAGGCTCCCATGCTGGGCCCGGCCCCTTGAAGGTTCCCCTGGGGACCCCCTGCCTGCCCTGTTAGAGCTGCCTTGGCTGACAGCTGCCTTGGCTGACAGCTGCCTCCAGGGGACCCTGGTCACCCTGCACCCTGGCCAGCCTTCTGCCTCTTCGGGCTTGTCCATGCCTGGCCTCTGCTTGTCTACTGAGTGTCTGCCCGTCCACACCTGCCCCTCCCCTCCACGCTCTGACTGGATGGCATGGCTTGACGGGGCCCCCGAGATGAACCAAGTGCCCTGTGAGATCAGGGCCTGGTGATTCACAAGGAGCTGATTCTGAGCTGAGAAGTGGAATGGAAGGGAAGGGTGGGAAGCAGAAGCCAGGAGCGTGAGTCTGTAAGTTGATGCCAAGACTGTACCAAGAGTTCTGAAACCCAGGATACGGGGAGGGCCTCGGGACTGAAGCTGTAGCCGTAGTCACGGATGGGAGCCCAGCGGGCTTGTTCATTTTGCGATGGCCCAGCGGACCCTGCCCGCACTTAGCTCTCTTGGATCCAGCAGTGGCTGCTTTCCAGGGCTTGAGGGTCCTGCTGAGGCTGCTGCTCGTCCCGGCAGCTCTGCCTAGCCACACTCACCCTGCCTCACTGTGCTCTGTGAGACCAGGCGCCTGGCAGACCCAGGAGCTCCCGCCTTCTTGGATTCAGAGCTCTGCGTCCCCGGCCTCCAGGAAGTGGAAGAACTGGAATCGCAGAATATCTGTTCCCCTCCCATGAAAGCAGTTGCTTAATCTGTTGTTGCCCTGCCTTTTCTAAGCTTGGGTGGGTCAACGATGGCCCTCCAGGCAAGTGTGGCTCACTCCTTGTTGTTGGGGGTGGACAAGCCAACATGGTTTTAATGCTTTTAGATGATTGGAAAAAATTAAAAGAAGAATAGCATTTTTTTTCCTTCATAGAAATGATATAGAATTCAGATTTCAATGTCCCTCAGTTAAGTTTTGGGGACTTCACATGTTGGGCTAGTGGTAAAGAATCCGCCTGCCAGTGCAGAAGACGTGGGTTTGATCTCTGAGTCAGGAAGATCCTCTGAAGAAGGGAATGGCAACCCACTCCAATATTCTTGCCTGAAGAATCTCATGGACAGAGGAGCCTGGCGGGCTGCAGTCCTTGGAGTTGCAAAGAGTCACTACCGAACGATTGAGCACACGTGCAAATTCAGTTTTATTGGACACAGTGAGTCCAGCTCAGTCGTGTCCGACTCTCTGCGACCCCAGGGACTGCAGCACGCCAGGCCTCCCTGTCCATCACCAACTCCCGGAGCTTGCTTATACTGATGTCCATGGAGTCGGTGATGCCATCCAACCATCTCATCCTCTGTCGTCCCCTTCTCCTCTGCCTTCAATCTTTGCCAGCATCAGGGTCCTTTCAGATGAGTCAGTTCTTCACAACAGGTGACCAAAGTATTGGAGTTTCAGCTTCAACATCAGTCCTTCCAATGAACACCCAGGACTGATCTCCTTTAGGATGGACTGGTTGGATCTCCTTGCAGTCCAAGGGACTCTCAAGAGTCTTCTCCAACACCACAGTTCAAAAGTATCAATTCTTCGGCACTTGGCTTTCTTTATGGTCCAACCCTCACATCCATACATGACTACTGGAAAAACCATGGCTTTGACTAGATGGACCTTTGTTGGCAAAGTGATGTCTCTGCATTTTAATATGCTGTCTAGGTTGTTCATAGCTTTTCTTCCAAGGAGCAAGCGTCTTTGAATTTCATGGCCACAGTCACCATCTGCAGTGATTTTGGAGCTCCCCCAAATTAAGTCTCTCACTGTTTTCAGTGTTTCCCCATCTATTTGCCATGAATAGATGGACTGGATGCCATGATATTAGTTTTCTGAATGTTGAGTTTTAAGCCAGCTTTTTCACTTTTATCAAGAGGCTCTTTAGTTCTTCTTCGCTTTCTACCATAAGGGTGGTGTCATCTGCATATCTGAGGGTATTGATATTTCAAAGATGAGCTTCTCCGTCTTTGGCTACAAATAATGCAATCAATCTGATTTCAGAACATAGTCATGCTTTTTCATTTCCAGATTATCTTTTCCATTACAAGGGCAGAGTTGAATAGGTGGGTCAGAAACCATAAAGAATTTACTTTCTGACCTGTTACAGAAAAAATTTGCCGTTCTCTGGCCTAGGCAGTTGCATAACACAAGTGTTTGCAGAACTTGAGGTGTAGACCCTTTTCCTTCATAAAGAAAATACGGGGGCTTCCCTCGTGGTCCAGTGGCTAAGACTTCACCCTCCAATGCAGGGGGTATGGGTTTGATCCCTGGTCAGGGAACTAGATCCCGCATGCCTTGCAGCCAAAAACCAAAACATAAAATACAAGTAGTATTGTAACAGATGCAATAAAGGCCTTAAAAATGGTCCTCACCAAAAGAAATCTAAAAAAAAGAAAAGAAAAGAGGATGGAAGGTTGAGTAGGATTTGAATAAGCCACAGAGGATGAGAGGAGTCTTCTGGACTGAGATAGAGAATTGGTCATCCTCTGTCGGATCTTTCTGTTCATCTATTTAACTTTCAGTTAAAGCTAGATTTGACACTGAGGCTGTTTCATTTCAACAACCTAATTATTAGGGTTATCTTTAAAATGAGGTGTCCAGACTTCTTGGGTTAATATAGATGTTGGAACAAATAAACAACAAATTAAAATGTACCCTGAATTTTGGAACTTTTTTCACTTGGCGCTGGGTATGAACTATTTTATTTTAAACCAGATAAACATTTTGTTTTAAATTGAGTAAGCATTGAAGACTTGCCATGAGTAAGCTATGGCATTTAATCTTGGCAACATTTTCCCAGTCTGGTGGGGTTTTACGATACTGTTGAGTGAAAACTGGTGAAAGCTGGAGATGTGGGTTCTAGTCCTGCTAACTTGCCCAGCCAAGGCAGGCTCTGTCATATACCAGGGTAAAGAGTACACCCCCAGCCTCGGGGCTTCGTGCAATAAGAGTTTATTTCTTACTCAGCCAGAGTTGGATTGCACCAATGTGGCTTTGCTGCCTCCAGCTTCTGAGGTTTCCTGTCTCCCCCATCTTGTGACACCTACGTCTCAAAATGTTGCTTCCTGGTTACTGCGATATGTGAAAAAAGAGTTGAGAACACACACCCATTCTTAGGTGGCTTAGACCAGGAGTGACTCAGACCAGTTCCACGTTGATAGTCCATTGGCCAGAACCAGTCACGTGATTCTTGTTGCTAGGAGACGGGGAAGGAGGGGAGAGCAAGAAGGATGCTCGAGGTCCTGCCTGCCCCTGCAACGCTGGGTCACTGTGGGAAGGCTCAAACATTATCTGTCTTTTGTCTGTTCTTCATTAAAGGCTAATTAACTCAGGCCAATACTTTTTCACACAGTTTGTGAAAGGCTCGAATAAAACAGTTTATGAAAGAGCCATAAAAGGTATCGTGAGTTGTAAAATATGTAGGGTGTAGTTGCTACCTTACTTCTTTACTGGGTTTTGAATGGTGAAGGACTGGAACTGTAATAGTCACTCACGCCCCAGTATACTTGAGAGTATCATGGCGTTTGCCAGTTGACCTGACGTATTATGATACGGCCCTCCCTTTCACACCCAGAAATATGCTGGTATGGACAGTCCATAGATATGATCACCCCAGCTTGACCCCACTGGTCATCCTTGTAGATTAATGTCAGCTACTGTTTACTGAGCCTCTTCCAAGAGTCACGCTGTTCTACGCTTTTGCCTTCCTGGTTTCATTTAGTAGCCCAAACAAACTTGTGAAGTAGGTGCAAGTAATCTCATTTTAAGATGAGGTAACAGGCAAGGAAGGTTTAAATTCCGCATCATCACAGCTAGTGAGTTGCGCCGCTTTGCTCCGCACCCCGGTCTGTCTTGCTGTTAGGCAAATTCCACGTGACTGCCTCACTCACCCTTCATGAGGGTTGTGTCCTCGACCACGTGGGGCCCCACTTCCCTGACTCTGGCTTTGGAGTCTGTTCCCAGACCACACACTGGGAGAAGGTCACCACCCTGAGTGGGGAGCCCAGTCCTTTAGGACCCTGATGAGAAGACGAGCCATGACATCATGAAGGGCTTCTCTAGAATCAGCAGACCGTGGAACCAGGGCTGGCGAATGCCACTCCTGCCATTCTGTCCCTCTTCACTCTCTTCCCCGATGTTGACAACTGCAGCTTGTTTTCAAAATGGGCACTGCCTTTATATAGAGGAATAAAAGATTTTATTTTGCAATCTTGGGTGGAGCAGAACTTGAGCCAGTGAAGACTTGCCATGTGTGGTGCAGTTGATCCAAACAGGCATTTTCCCAACACAAACAGCGAGTACAAACCCAGCTCCATTTTCAGCAAGTTTATTGACAAATTTGTTTATTAGAAAAAAGAAAAAGTCAAACCACAATTGAAGACCAGTGTGCTTGCAGAATAATGTCGGATAAAAACCCATCTAATCAGGAGACGGTTTTCATTTCCCTGGCTCCTGGCCTTCCGAATCACTGATTGTTGAAAACCGACCCTGCAGAATCAAAGGGAACAGACTCTGAAAAGTGGACCAACCATATCAGAATCATTGATTGCATTGCTGGCTTCCAGAAATGCCCCCCAGACAGTTATACATGTGGTTTCTAAATGTCCAAAGAAAACTAAAGGAATTCCATTCTGAAAGAAGAATTAGATGGAAATTTCTAATCCCGTCTCATAAACAGTATAGGAGTAACTTTAAAATATTCTGCTTTAAGCATGCATTTAATTTGTGCTTTGGGAACCAAATAATGTTGCTAAGATAAAACATTCTAATAATGATTTATGTAAATTTATTTGTACAAAGTAATGGTGTAGTTGCCTATAGCAAATTGCTTGGAATAGGAAATGACATTTATGAGATCTTTTTTTTTCCCCCTCCAAATGAATACAATGGAGAAAATAAGAGACTCCAGAAAGAGAAAAAGAAATCCATGTTCAACATGGCGTCTGAGGGCAGAAGAGGCAGAGACAGCTGGACAGGTTAGAGGGTGTGCAGACAATCCGGAAATTCAGTTCCGTGTGTTTTCCTGTGACGGTCTCATTATCTGAGGCATTTGTGGGCCACGCAAAGAGTGTGTTAGATTCTTAGAAGGCTAGAACCCTTTATTTTATAATCATAAACTGCTCAGACATTAAAGCTCTTTCCGAATAGCCAACGACAGATCACTTGTTGTCAAAGTGCCCCGAGAGACAGGGTACTTACAACATGGGGGGCCAAGAGGCCAACTGTAATTAAAAACTGGGCAATTAATCTCAGTTCCCAGTTACTTTAATGTCAGGGGAAGTTATGCTTGAGTCGTAAATGGGACCTGAATGTTAATAAACCAAACAGAAAACTCTCCCAAGGACTGATTCATCCACCTACTGGGGAGTTTTCCTATGGCTGTCCAGTTAGCACTCTTGGTAATGGCTCTGAGGTGTTTCCTGGAAACATTTAATTAAATCCCCATATAGGTAACTGAGAGAGTTTCTGGATCTGTGCTTTGGACTTGTAAATAAATGCCCAGTAGAATTTGCCAGAACCTTTGGAAAAGGTATGGTATTAACACCTCCATTGTGGAAGGCATTCATTGTTTTCTCAAAATATTCTTACTGTGTCACTTGGTCGTCACTCAGTTTTGTGAAGAAGGTCGGAGTTTGTGTTCTGTTTACAAACCGAGGGGCCGCAGAAGCCTCCCAGGAAGGCCACGCAGCCGGACTTTGGTGGCTGGTGGGCAGGGAATGGCTTCCCCACTACTGTCTGTCTCATTGTCATCACCAACCAAAGCTGATGAAAGAGATTTGTGAACTTCGGAGGGCGTACCTGACTTACAGCAAGATCAGGGCTTTGGTCCCTTCTGAAGCCTGCTGGAATGGCACTGACCGTCCTCAGAGAAACGGCCTTGTCTGACCGGGTAGAATGGCGGCTGTGGGACCGAGGCCCGAGGGCCGACATTGGGACTCCCGAGAGCGGGCAGGAAGCCTGAGCAGGATTCCGGAACGCAGTGAGAATGCCGAGGCCTTCTAGGGAAGAGGGGATGGCTGGGGCTTTCAGCAGTGCCATTGAAGTGAATGTCCTGTGAAAGCGTGGCCTCTGGTCAGGGTACTTTTGGTGAAGGGCCCCAGGGGCCCCAGGGGGATGTTAGGGACAAGAATATCAGCCAGAGTTTCAGACTCCTGTCCTGCCTCTTTCTGGCTGAATGACTTCGGGTATAGATTTCTGAGCTGTGGATCCCTAGAAAATAATGGGAGGTATCTGAGCCTCCGTTTGCCCATCTGTAAAATGGGGATAGTGATATTTACCTTATAGAGTTGGACTGGAAACTAAGTAAAATAATTCTTATAAAATATTTGGTACGGGGGAGGACGGTTGGGTAAAACGGGGAGGGAATTAAGAGAGGAAGACTTCTGGCTATGAAATCTCTAAGTCCTGGGAATGTCGTATACAGCACAAGGAACAAAGTTAGTAACACTGCAGTAACGTGCGTGCTGACCAAGGTTTACTGGGCGTGTCCTGGGGACCCTTTCATAAGGTATTTGATTGTTGGAATGCTGTGATGTATCCCTGAAACTAACATACTGTTGTATGTCAACTACACTGCAATTAAAAATAAATAAATAAATAGAAGTTAAATATTTGGCACAGTGCTTGGCAGACAGTAAACACTCATTTTATGATAGCTCTTAAATGATGATAATTGTTCTGACTCAAGAATTATGGTTTTGACTGATAACTGGTAATGAGATTAAAATCCATTCATTAATGAGAATGAATCAAAAAGATTTCTGAATCATTTGTTTCTCTGTCCTGAAAGATAGCAGAGACAGTCTGAGAACTCATTCATTCATTCAACCAACAGTTCTGTTTTAAAAAATAACTTATCTGCACAGGCTGCCCCGAGTCTTCGCTGCTCTGCAGGGGCTCCTCACCGTGGGGGCGTCTCTTGGGTGGAGCTCAGGCTATAGGTGGCAAGGGCTTCGGTAGTTGCAGTGCACGGGCTTCATTGCTACATGGCATGTGGGATCTTCCCTGACCAGGGATTGAACCCGTGTCCCCTGCGTGGGCAGACAGATTCTTATCCCCTGTACCACCAGGGAAGTCCCAGCAAACAGTTCTTGAGGCTGAAGGCCCTGGCAAGCTGTTTGCCAAGAAGGGAGAGGCTGAATACGAGCTCTAGTCTCAAGGGATGAGCAAGATTTTTCTGCAGAAGCCCTGAGTGGGCCACTGTAACACATGTGGTCCTTGTTTTGCAAGAATCCATAGATTAAGCTGGTCTACATCTTTAGTTGCAGAAAGCCCTGGTTTGGGTCCAGACTCTGCCTGTGGGTTGCCTTCAGAACCACGATCTTGGCCGGTGGAAGAGTAGGTTTGTGTCAAGAAGAATAAATGGAACCCTTTGGTCCTTGCTCCTTCTGCTGTCTGCCTGTGAAAGGAGGTGTTCGCGTTCTTCACACCTGTGTTCTTGGCCAGCGTAGGTCGGGCCACTAGGCTGAAAGTGTGAATGCATCCTTTTGTTAGAATTCGTTTCCGTTAGAAGCATACCTCCCCCTTTCTTAGCAAGGGTTGAAAGGAATCCAATGTAAAATGTGTTGATTTTTCCTTTTTTGAGATGGCCATATAGTTATATCACCTTAGAAAAGGTGTTTCACAGAAGTTCTCGGAAGGGAGATAAGGAAATTTGGACGATTCTCAAGTGAGATGAGGAAGTAATAATTCTCGGATTTGGGGTCTGTCTATTTCAGTGGTCCCCGAACACCAGGGGTCCTCTGGGGTGGATTCTGAGGGGCCTGCTTGGGTTGCCAGTCTGATGGGGTGGTTGGGGGGACAGACAGATATGTAAAAATAAGAGTTCAAAGATGAGCTTCTCTCCAGTCCAGAGCGAAGAGAAAAACACGTGCAAGACAGCGCCTTCAGTATCCTTTACTAGGAAAAATTAAAAGTTGGAACCTACGCCTCTCCTGAAACCATTTTTGGAATCTTCTCCTGGTGCAGAATCACGATCTGGGAACCTCCTTGCCTCGGCTGCTCCCGTCCTGTCTCCCTGGTCCCTCCTCACCTTCTCCTTTCTGGCTGCTCTGCTGTTTTCTGGAGGTGCACAGCCTCTGGCTTCTCCTCCTTATCACACAGGAGGTGGGCAAGTGTTAGGGACGTAGCAGCAATGAAAACTTCTCCGTCATTCAAGGAGGGGAAAATAAAGGCCTCTGGAACAATGATTTGTCCGTAGCACTGGCTTAAGAATACACAGTCTGGGAATTGCCTGGCTGTCCAGTGGTGGGGACTCCACACTTCCACTGCTGGGGGCGTGAGTTCGATCCCTGGTTGGGGAAGGAAGATCTTGCATGCTGTGCAGTGTGGCCAAAAAATGATTAAAGTTAAAAATTAAAGAATACACAGTCACACCTTTGTCTCCTTGTGGAAATCTGGCAGACCGCATTCCCCCTGCAAAGGCAGAGGGTGGGCTGTTACTTCCTGGCAAAAAGTGCCGTATTGTGCTTTTTCCCTATAGTGGACATTTCTGTGTCCACATTTATTTTACTCTCACTCTGGTATATGCGTGTGAACTCCCCAAGTGGATATTTTGATGTTGACCAGGAACGGAGTCGTCTGAGCTCAAATTCAGACTTGTGCTCATCTCAAAGCTGCCTGCAATGCAGGAGACCCAGGTTCGATTCCTGGGTCAGGAAGATCCCCTGGAGAAGGAAATGGCAACCCACTCCAGTATTCTTTCCTAGAGAATCCCATGGACAGAGGAGCCTAGCGGGATATAGTCCATGGGGTTGCAAGAGTCGGACACGACTTAGCAACTAAACAATCATACCTCTATCAGTGGTGAAAGCCATGTAACTCAGGTGAGAGGTTTTTGGTTTAATAGGAGAGAGTTAGCTTCAAAGGAATAATTGCAACTCAGAGCAGGGCCGTCTCCCAGAGTGTGAAGAGGAGATCTGTTTTGAAGCTGATACCCTTTGAAAGAGAATGGCATCTGAGTTGCCCTCATTAATGTGGTGGCTCACGGTGAAAGAAGGGAAGGCGCTCCGCAAAGGGCAGGACCCACGCCCAAGCCCAGCCCGTGGCCTCTCAGTGGCTGGACTTTTAACCAGCACTCAGACGCTAGGAGAAGGTGGGTTTGTGAAATGAACACATCTTACGGCAAGTAAGTTCAGTCCACTTTTTTTTTGCATTTCTTTATTCTTGCTGGGAGCTTCGGAGACCTCACTGTCTTTGACTTTTTTCCTTGACTACCAGAGGATGTCATTACCCCAGAGAGAAAGCATATTTTTCCAGGTGCACAAAACGAGGCAGGGAATTGGTTGCAGTAGCTACTGGAAGGTCGAAATTACTTGCCAATTAGAATTTAATCGATTTTCTCTGTGGTTAGTTGGATCTGTGAATGGACAGCTTCTCTTGTGAATCAGTCTTGGGTGAACTGAAAGAAAATTGGGCAATGCTAAGTTCAGGGTGAGGACTGCATGGTTTATAGAGTGTTCCACTGGGTCCTCTAAGGTACATAAGGAGATGGTGTGCATTTTGTTTTTTGGAGAGTGGTGTGTGCGCATGTGATAGGGAGTTAGGTACTTGATAAATGCTTCTAAATAGTGACAGCCTATTATTTGTATGGCACTTAACTTTATCCCTCACGTGAAAATACCTGAAACGCCATAAGAATCTGTTTTTGATATATATATATATGTATATTCCTGTAAGGCATATGTATATGTAAATACGTATGTGCAATGTGTGTATAAATAGACCAGTGATATCATTTGATTCTGCGATAGTTTATAGGATTCATTGATTTCTTATGAAAATATCTAAATCACCTCTGTTGTAAGTGGTTCCCTTCTTTTGTTTTTGAAACATCTGATGAGCATTTTACTATTTTTGTAGAAATATATTTACTTACTTGGCTTCACTGGGTCTTCACTGCGGTGCTCGGACTCTGGAATGCAAGGGTTTAATAGTTGCAGCCTGGGCTGAGTTGCCTATTAGCCTGTGGGAATCTTAGTTCCCCAGCCAGGGATCGAAACCGCGTCCCCTGCATTGGAAGGTGGATTCTTAACCACAGGACCACCAGGGAAGTCGAGAGTGGTTCCTCTTTAATACCATTCAGTCTCCACTTCTTTTTAAATTCTTTACCCAGCACACCGTAAGTAACCTCTGGATGTATGTTGCTTAACTGAACAAAAATGTCAACAACCTGCTATTTATTTTATTAAACAGCTTGAGCAGAGATGTTTGGTCTGATTGCTGGAAATTGTTAGCTTATCACCAAACTGCCCTGATGATTCTTATTATTCAATTTGCATTGCTTACGATGATAATTCTTACTACATAAAAGAGCATGATGTTTTATTTGTATAGTTCTTTCATTAATAATTTAATTGACTGTTACATCCGAGTGGTTCTGCAACATGCACATCAAAGTTGCTAGACATTGGCCCCTGGGCACCTTGGGAAGTCAGAATTTAGATATAAACTGTAACGCTCAAGGTGCGGATATGGGTGGTCGGCGGGTTCTTTGGCCTTGACATCCAGGGGGTTGGCTGTACATTTCCCCTCATGTTTATTTCCAGGCATTTTATTGACTCAACCAGCTGTGACTCTGATCTGGTTATTTTAACAACCTAAGAAATTAGATCATAGTATAATTATTTAGGGGCTTCCTTGGTAGCTCAGCTGGTAAAGAATCTGCCTGCAATGCAGGAGACCCTGGTTTCGATCCCTGGGTTGGGAAGATCCCCTGGAGGAGGGCATGGCAACCCGCTTCAGTGTTCTAGCCTGGAGAATCCCATGGACAGAGGAGCCTGGCGGGCTATAGTCCATGGGGTCACAAACCGTCGGACACGACTGAGCGACTAAGCACACAGCACACACATAGTTATTTTAATCACTAAAATGACTAGATTGATACTGATTTATAAGTGAAATAGACAATGATGGCTAAAACAGTAAATCTGACCCCAAATGATTGAGTCAGTGGCTTCATATCTGCAGAATCTGTGTCTCTGGGGCCTGTTGTTCAGAAATGGGAAGGTTTTATTGGTCACAGCTTAGCAAGAATTCCAGGATGACACTGTAATTGTGTGAGACATATGTTTTGATCCATTTGCTGGAGGAAAACCTTGTGGATTCTTTTCATGTAGGAGAGTACTACAACTTTTGTCTCCATTCCTGTTGTAAATAAAATGATGAATTGAAATATGACTTTGGAGTCATGAGAAATAGGGGCAAACGTGACTTTGGGGGTGTCAACCATAGTGATATTCAAGGAACTGGCTTTTAAAACTCTGGAGTCAACAGAGAAAGAGATCTGAGAAAGGAGTTCGCGTGTGGCCCCTCCTGCCTGACATCCGGGCGGGCACTCGCGTGTGTCAATCAAGAGTGTCGTGCGGGGAATCTTCCAGCAGAAACTGGAGTTTGTTAACATCATTACCTTCTCCTCTACTGGTGGATGACGCATTTGGAGCGTGTTTTAATATCTAGCCTTGCACCTGGGAAGTGTTCACTGGGGTCTCAGGAGAAGAATTGGAGAGTTTAGGGGATTGTTTGAGAGCTGCTTTTATTTATTTTTTGGCCCCACTGTGCCACTTGTGAGATTTTAGTTCCCAGACCAGGGATTGAACTTTTGGAAAGGAGTTTGGTTTCTCATAATTAAAAATTGTATCTACATCTGTAATAAACAGCTGGATTCCTAGTACTGCAAACCCTCTGGAAATAACAGCATGTTACCAATTCAGTAGGTCATGATCTGGTAATAAAGCTGAAGCTCCAGTACTTTGGCCACTTGATGCAAAGAGCCAACTCATTGGAAAAGATCCCGATTCTGGGAAAGAGTGAAGGCGGGAGGAGAAGGGGTCGAGAGAGGATGAGATGGCTGGATGGCATCAGCGACTCAATGGACATGAACTTGGGCAAACTCTGGGAGACAGTGGAGGACAGGGAGGCCGGGCTTGCTGCGGCACATGGATCGCAGAGAGTCGGACGGGGCTTAGGGACTGAACGACAACGGCAGCAACAACGTGATCTGGGGACTAAGTGATGCGTTTGTGTCACTGCGGGTAGACTAGGTGATGGGGTAACAGCTAACCCCCAAACTAAGTAACAGATAACCCCCCAAACTAAGGGGCATAAAACGATGAAGATACTGTTTCTTGCTCATCCTATGTATCTGTTGAGCTTGGCTGGGGGACTCTGGTCTAAGTCATCCTCATCCTCACTCCCAGATGGAGGCGAGGGAACACGCCCCATCACCAAGGCTGAGAAAAAGGAGAAACTAGCAAAGCTCTTGCTGGCTCTTACATTTGTCCAGGAGTGACACGTGTCACATCCACTCACATTTTACTGGCCAAATCTAGCTCCCACCTAACTTCACCAAAGTGGGGGAAATGTTGTATAATTGTGCACTTGAAGGAGAGAGAGCTGAACTATTTATAGACAGCTTTGTGATGCCCGTCGTATATAGCTTCGATATTATTGATGTGTGCTCAGTTGCTCTGTCATATCTGACTCTGCGACCATATGGACTGTAGCCCACCAGGCTCCTCTGTCCATGGGATTTTCCAGGCAAGGAGACTGGAGTGGGTTGCTGTTTCCTTCTCTGGTGGATCTTCCCAACCCGGGGATCGAACCTACAAATCCTGCATCGGCAGGCAGATTCTTTACCACTGTGCCACCTGGGATGCCTCAATATTATTGATAGAACTCTAAAACCTTAGCTCAACAGAAGCAAGTGAGCAGAGCTTATGAGAGAATTCTTTGCATCCTTCAGAAAAATGGGCCAGTCACCTGAAATGGACTTGCTTCAGCCCTTCAGCACTGTCCTTTCCATAAACTGGACGGGAGTGGCCGGGGCTCTAGCCTCCCAGATTCCCGTCTCACACACGGCGTAAGCCACCTGAGCAAGCCTTTGGTGTGCTTGTTTGCAGGTGGGCCATCTGTGGAGCACTCCAGCTGTCCCCGTCTCGGCCAGCCCTGGGCCCCCTCCCAGCTCCTCCTGCACGGACCTTCTGGACAGCCACATTCCTTGGTTTCCCCTTTCGGGCGTTCACTGTGGACTGTCTCAGTGTTTGAAAGTCATCCTTTATATTTCATTTTCCTACGTGGGCATCTGAAGATTTCTTCTCGCAGAGACGAAGCCCCCTGGGTTGGGCTATTGCTCTGTGCGTATGGCCCATGGTGGGAGGTTGTTCCTCACTCCCGGCTCCCAGAGGCTCCCGTCGTCCTTGCCTCCGTCTTCTCAGCGTCTTCTGTCCATCTCTGCCGGTCTGCTCCAGGGCGTCGGCTTCAAGACTGTCTGTTGGAACTGAACACTTGGCTCTGGGCTTGGGTTGTTGGTGTAAGGATTTCCAGCAGAGCCTTAGTTATGCTCTTCAAGGCCACACAAGGAGTTTATATCCACAGAAGAGAGCCTTACGGAGCCAGCAGACCCAGCTCTCTGGAATATAGCCAGGAGTTGTGCAGTGCTAAGTCACTTCAGTTGTATCCGACTCTCTGTGACCCCTTGGAAGGTAGCCCACCAGGCTCCTCTGTTCATGGAATTCTCCAGGCAGGAATACTGGAGTGGGTTGCCATCTCCTTCTCCAGGGGATCTTCCCTGGAGTTAGGGAGAAACAAAAAATATCTCAGAGAACAAAAGAGTCTTCCTCAAATCTGTACACTAAACTTTAAGTTGATCATTGCTGGTTTTGTGTTGTAAATGTAGCCACACTCTTAATTAACTTGGTTGTCTGAGTCCTGAGAAAACTCAGGCACAAAGAGGTTAAATAATTCACCTAAGGTCTCAAAGCTAAAGTGGTAGAACAGGTTCTTAGGATTCTAGACTTAGAAGGATAATCAGTGTTTGTGATGGTGGCAGTGAGGTTAGGAGGCAGGTTGAACTGTATTTACCTTTTTTTTTTTAAAGAAAGTAGTAGGAAAATACATAATAATTGTAGGACGATTCCCTTCAAATCTTTCCTTTTCTCCTTTGCGTTTAGCTTCCTTTCTTTTCTCAACTATTTGTAAGGCCTCCTCAGACAACCATTTTGCCTTTTTGCATTTCTTTTTCTTGGGGATGGTCTTGATCACTGCCTCCTGTACAATGTTATGAACCTAGATGGCATATTAAAAAGCAGAGACATTACTTTGCCAACAAAGGTCCATCTAGTCAAAGCTATGGTTTTTCCAGTAGTCATGTATGGATGTGAGAGTTGGACTATAAAGAAAGCTGAGCACTGAAGAATTGATGCTTTTGAACTGTGGTGTTGGACAAGACTCTTGAGAGTCCCTTGGACTGCAAGGAGGTCCAGCCAGTCCTAATCCCAAAGGAAATCAGTCCTGAATATTCATTGGAAGGACTGATGCTGAAGCTGAAACTCCAATACTTTGGCCACCTGATGCGAAGAGCTGACTCACTGGACAAGACCCTAATGCTGGGAAAGAAAGGCGGGAGAAGGGGACGACAGGATGAGATGGTTGGATGGCAGGACCGACTCAGTGGACATGAGTTTGGGTAAACTCCGGGAGTTGGTGATGGACAGGGAGGCCTGGCGTGCTGCAGTCCATGGGGTCACAAACCGCTGGACATGACTGAGGGACGGAACTAAACTAAACTCCCTTCAAAATGGCCATATTAATTTTTTAATTCTAATGTCTGAAGAGTATCAGTTGGCTGAGAAATTCCAGCAAGTGGAATGGGGCTTCCTAATTTGCCAAAAAAAATGTGAAGTTACGGTATGTTCTCTTTGCTGAACATCTAGTTTAGCTGGTATATAAAAAATGCTTATGAAATGTGGGTTTTTTTGCACAATCAAGGTGATAACTTGACTTGGTCTGTGTCATGCTGACCAGCCTGGCTCTGGTGGGCCTGGGTGTGAGCTGGAGGGCTTCAGGAATATTTGGGAGCAGGGAGCAGTTTGGTTCAGTCGCTCAGTCGTGTCCGACTCTTTGCAACCCCATGAATCGCAGCACACCGGGCCTCCCTGTCTATCACCAACTCCTGGAGTTTACCCCAACTCATGTCCATCGCGACAGTGATGCCGTCCAGCCATCTCACCCTCTGTCGTCCCCTTCCCCTCCTGCCTTCAGTCTTTCCCAGCATCAGGGGCTTTTCTAATGTGTTGTCTCTTCACATTGGATGGCCAAAGTAATGGTGATAAGTAACAATAATACATGTTTTTGAGTGCTGTTTACATTCGGAGAAGTTGACGTGTATTGACTCACCTGTTTCCATTTTACACATGAAAATGCCGTGGTGCGGTGAGGTTAAATAACCTGCGAGGCCATGACGTAATCAGAAAGTAGCGTGGTGGAGGGTGTGCAAAGCAAGTATTCTGGTTTAAGACCTTGGTTCATTGCCTTCTGTCGTGGTTTGTTCAAGCCGCTGTAGTAAAACACCATGGGCTAGGTGGCTTATAAGCAACAGGAGTGTATTTCTCAGGGCTCTGGAGCCTGGCAGTCTGAGGTCAGGGTGTCAGCACGGTCTAGTGAGGACCCTCTTCTGGATGCAGGTTTCTGTGTTCACCTGGTGGAAGAGGCTGGAAAGCTCTGTTGTTGTCATGTCTGACTCTGCAATCCCATAAACTGTAGCCCGCCAGGCTCCTCCGTCCTTGGGATTTCCCAGGCAAGAATACTGGAGTGGGTTGCCATTTCTTCCTCCAGAGAATCTTCCCGACTCAGGGAACGAGCCCATGTCTGCTGCGTCTCCTGCAGTGGCAGGCGGATTCTTTACCACTAGGCCACGGGGGAAGCCCTAGAGTGCGGTGTAGAGTGTTTTATCAGGGCGCTGCTCCCACTCATGAGGGATCCATTCTTGTTACTTAATCACGTCCCAAAGGCTTCACCTCCAAATGCTATCACATTGGATGTTAGGATTTGGGAGTGAGGGGTACACCATTATTCAGACCATTTTTAAGTGGGGGGAGAAAAAAGCAAATTTCAGGAATGTGGAGTCCTATTTATGTTAAAAAATTCAAGTCATATGTGTATGCATGTATGTATTTATATTTTTATACTTATTTTTGGCAGGATACGTAAGGTGAGGGTAGAGAGGGCTGAGGCTTCAAGGTAGGAGAGAAGGCAGTACATTCCTGTATTGTTTTGTCTTAAAAAACAGCAAAACAAAAAACCCCAAACCAAGGGTGCATCTATCAGTTTCTTTTTAAGATTTTACATGGGCCTGCTTTGTTCAGGTGGTGTGATGGGGCCATTTACATTTTCTTACATTTTTCTGCATTTAGAAATGATCTAGTAAATCATCGAGATGAAAAGGAGGAAAAAGAAGTGGAGGTGGTGGTCCAGAGACGCTGGGAAGCTGCTGGAGTCTGGAGGCTCCTGAGTTTGGGGGTGGAGATTGGGGGAGTAAGGCCTTGGCTGACTTCTCCCTGCCTGGGTGCTCGCTGGTCTTCACATTGAGACTCATTCCAGGGCAGCCAGCAGAAACGTGTGTGTGCGTGCATGCGTGCGCATCATTTACAAAAATGAATCAAGTGAATGAGATGAGGACCACCCTAATACCCTGCTCAGATAATCAGCCCGTAGAAATAACACTGCACGAACCGGAGTGTTTTCCATAAAAACCGGAGTAACATTTAAAACTAATCTTACCTGTGGTGATGGATGCAAGTATTTGTGAATATACTAAAAACCATTAAAATGTACACTTTAAATGGGGGGAAAATAGTAAAACGAATCTCTAGATCAAGCCAGAGTGATACTCTCCATCTCCCACATCTCAGTAGCTCCAGAGTTGAGATTTAAGTGGAAAATCCTAGGAATGTCCTCCAGTCTGTAGCACCAGCAGATCTTCACCTGCAGGAGTGAATGGAATGTGACCTCTCGGTCCCCGAAATGACAAACAGCTCAGGTTGGAGGTGTTAGGTCACTCTTCACAGTGCTGGCAGTGCTTAAATCTGTTGAGTTTCAGGGAGCCCCTTTTGCATGTGGTCAGTGGTATAAAGCACACCTCCTCCAGCCATCTTGCTGAACTTACTGAAGAGTAAAGTCCATAAACTGAGTGAAGGGAGCTTTCTCTGCAAAGGTTCCTGGGAAGGAGGAATCACTCAGAAGTCCTCCAGGGGTTGCCAGAGGCATCTGAACACTGTGGTCAAGTGTGTATGATACCAGGATGGCCTTTCAGTGGGCCAGGAGGATGAGTGGAAGTCTGAGTTCGAGAAGAGTAGGCCTCTGAGCTGCCTTTAAGCTCCAAGTTAGCACAGGAGCTCCATGGGGCTGGGAACCGGGGCAGGCCTGGAAACGGCGAGATGAAGGCATCAGAGAGCCGCACCTGTGACTTCCCTGTCTGCTTCTCCCATCCGCGATCCTTCCTTATCCTTTCCTGCCCACTCAGCTGATGGCACCCGGGGAAACTGGATGGACTCCGTTTGCACTGAACGCATCAGGGGCAGTGGGCAGGGATTCTTGCCCCTGTGTCTCTGATGCCCCAGGCGCTGGGCCACAGAAAACCATCAGGGTGGCCCCAGGCTTTTATGGCCTTGGAGCAGGTGCCATGTCACTTGGAGACCACCCAACCCGTGGCTTTCTGAAATGAGGAGTGGGTGCAGAGTTTTAGTCTCAAACACGCCCTCCTAGAAGTTCCTAATAAGCTTTCCCAGGTCCCTTCTCCTCCAGCAGGACTTGTTCAGCTGGGTGGTGGGCATGAGAGAAAAAACTGATTATGTAGGAACGTATCACTCATGAGGTGACTTTTGACAGCGTTAGCCAGATTCCTTAACATCCCAGTAGGATACATTTGACCTTGGATGAATTTTCCGACCTCAGGGGTCCCCCTAAGGAAGAAGAGGAGGAACTTGACTTCTGTCTGTCTGATCGGGAGAGCTCACCAAAGTGGCCCTCCCCACAGTGGAGGGGTTTGCCCCAAAGGGGCAAAGGTTCCTGCTTTCCTTTGATCAATTTTATTTTTTTTTTAACTTTTTCTTTTTCTTTGTTTTGCTTAACATTTTTTAAAAAAAATTAATTTGTTTTGAATTGGAAGGTAATCACTTTACAATATAGTGCTGGTCTCTGCCACACGTCACCATGAGTAGCCCTATGTCCCCTCCCTCTTGACCTCCCTCCCGTCTCCCTGATCAATTTTAAATAGCCTCCTGGCTTTTCTTTGGCTACCAAGAATTCAGAACTATGGAGGCACAGACTCAAAGCTCCCCGCCATACAATCAGGAAGCAGTCATTCATGAGAAAAGTAGATGTTTACAGATCTTATTTTATCAGACAGAAAGCTGATCTTATTTTATCAGACAGGGCCTGTCTCTGCCGTTTGGCATAAGCCCAGAGCTGCTCCTGGTAGTTCACCAGCTTCCTACAAGGACAGGTGCGGGCCCGGATGCCATTAAGGTTTTCTTTCATACTAGTTCTCACTTCTGAGACAGCCTGTGTTCCCCTTTCCTAGTCTGACTTCTTCTAACAGCCTATCCATCTTTTCACGTCTGTCCAGACGGTTGCCCCCGGATGTCTCTCCTGACTGCACCGGCTCTGGGGGTGTCTGCTGCTTTGGGCGCCTACTTCAGACATCACAGTGTATGTTAAGTCATTTGCAACGAGTCTTACTTAGATAAAGTGCTTTATCTTGTGAAGGACTTGCTTTTTATCTTTATTATTTTTATTAGAAAGACTTTAAGGCTAGTAGCATTGCTCAGCCTCAGTTTCTGATATAATTTCTTTATTAATTAATGATCCATTATTCACTTAAAAATATTTCTTAAGTACCAGGGGCATCCCTGGTCACTCCGACAATAAAGAATCCCCCTGCAGTGCGGGAGAGCTGAGTTCCATCCCTTGGTCTGGAAGATCCCCCAGAGAAGGAAATGGCAACCCACTCCAGTATTCTTACCTGGAGAATCCCATGGACAGAGGACGCTGGCAGGCTACAGTCCATGGGGTTGTCAAGAGCTGGACACGACTGAGCGACTGAGCGCCGCAGAGCACACCGTGGGCCAGGGCGTGCCCTGCTGCCGGGGACACGGTGGGAAGCGTGGAGCGGGCGTCCTTGACCTGTGACAGCTGCATCCTGGGGGAAGAGGCAGGTGAGCAACAGACAGGAGACTTCTAATCGTGATCCGGGCACTGGCGGGAGTAAACAGGCTGGAAGAAAGCGGCTGTGGGGCTGGTGGGGCACACATTCCTTGGGGGGACGTTGCGGCTGAGACCCGAGCGAGGGAAGGGAGCGGGAAAGAAAGATCGTCCCTCACCTGGAGCGCCAGGTGGGAGTCAGGTGGGAGTCAGGTGCATGATGGGGTCCGCGCAGCGGGGAGGCTGCGGCTCCTCACCTCAGGGGCCCATCTGGTACCTGGGATTTCTTGCCTTTTTTGTTTGGTTTTCTTATGAACCTTTTTATTTGGAAATAACCACAGACTTGGAAGTTGCAAAAACAGTATCGCGAAGACCCTTGCATCCTTCCTCTGGCATCCTCTGTAATAAAATCATAACTTTAGTACATCATTAAAACCAGAAAATCAACATGGCTACAATTCTGTTCATTAGACAAACCTTATTTGGAGGACTTTACCAGCTTTGATAGGTATTCGTTGCATATGAAGGACTTGCCTGTGTGTGTTAACATTGTTTTTCTTTTTTAAAAAATTTTTATTGAAGTCTGGTCGCTTTTGAGTGTTTTGTCAGTTTCTGCATGTTACATTTTTAATGTGTACATTTCGTCATCTCTTTTAAACTTAGTTTGCTCACGGTTCCAGGAATATCTGATTGACTTATTCAGTGAACGTTAATCGAACACCTGCCACAAATCGGTTCCCTGTTGCATTCTGAAGATACAGGATGAATGGTACAGAAGCAGAGGGTGTCGAGGGGATTCAGTGACTGGTCGAGGAAAGCCGTCCAGAGCGCATGTTGGGGTGAGCTGGGGAGGTTTGGATGAGAGAAGGGATGAGCCATCCTGCACGTGCCAGAGGCCAAAAAGGAGTGAAGTTGGCCAGGGAAGGTCAGCAGGTTTCAAGTATGAGGGGCCCTGAAGGTCTGGGGTCCTTGCCTCTTTGCAGATCACCTCCTGCGTAGCTGAGGTGGGACCTCTGAGAACGGCTGTAATTGTTGTTGTTGTTGTTCTTTAGTTGCCAAGTCGTGTCCGGCTCTTTTGCGACCCCGTGGACTGCAGCCCGCCAGGCTCCTCTGTCCGTGGGATTCTCCAGGCAAGAACACTGGAGGGGGTTGCCATTTCCTCCTCCAGGGGGTCTTCCCGACCCAGGGATCGAACCGTCTCGTGACTGGCAGGCGGATTCTTTACCACTCAGCCACCTGGGAAACTCTGTAATTGATTGATAACTCTATTTAATTTATTTTCTGTGTGATCCATTCTTTGGGGCAACAAGGGCTCTGTCCACGGTGTGCAGATCTGACCCGGAGAGGCCCCTGGGTGCCGCCCTGTGAGGCCCCCCTCCCAGGCAGGGCACGGAGTAACCATCAAGAAGAGAAGCCCGTGCACCATCCGCTCTGACAAACCAGCGCTCACCGCAAAGCGCCTGTGTTTGCATATCATTGACATTTGTTGTACACGGACAGACGAGGTGTTGGACGCCATTCAGATGTTTCCTTCAGTTTGAAGCGGGAGAGAGATGCCTGTTGATTACTGGTTCCACACAGACTAAGTAGCACCCGTCCGCCGGAAAAGGAACGTGCGCTTTTCATCAAAACGTCTAGTACTTGTCTCTGACCTTTTGAGCTTGTCGTTCTAGGGCAGCGACCCTGTTAGACAGAGCCTGCACTGCCCCTGTGGAACGCTCAGCGAGGAAGGTCTAACTGGGATGTCCCTGTCTTTTAGAATGAAATGCAAGACAAAGAAGTCCCCCACCCTGCTCCCCCCACCTCCCCATCAAGAAGTAGCTTGGCTTTCTACAGAAGGAAAGTGGACAGTAGACCCCAGAGAAGTCTGCTGTGAGGTCTCAGTGGAGTTCCCGCCTGGACTGGATTGCTGGGGTCCTCTCAGCTTCCCGTAGCCCGTGTTGGGCAGAGTCTGCAGTCTTCCCCTCCTCCGAGGCAAGAAAGAACCTGCCTGCCAGTGCAGGAGACGCAAGAGACCCGGGTTTGATCCCTGGGTCTGGAAGGTCCCCTGGAGGAGGAACTGGCAGCCCACTCCAGTATTCTTGCCTGGGAAATCCCATGGACAGAGGAGCCTGGCGGGCTACATCCATGGAGTCACAAAAAGTCCCAACACAACTGAGCACAGACACACACTCGCACACACACACGCACACACACAGACACACACAGTCTCACACACTCTCACACACTCACATGCACACACACTCACATGCACACACACACACACTCATACACACACACATACACACACACACACACTCAAACTCACACACACTCACACTCATACATACACACACTCTCACTCATACACACTCACATACACACTCACACTCATACACTCACACACACTCAGACACACACACTCACACACACTCACACACACACTCACACTCATATACTCTCACGCACACTCACACTCATACACACACACACACTCACATACACACACTCACACTCATATATTCACACACACACACATACACACTCACTCAGACACACACACTCACACACACACATACTCATACACACACACACTCACTCACACACACACTCATACACACTCACACACACACACACTCACTCACACACACACTCACACACACACACTCACACACACACCCCTACCGCTGTGGGGCTGACGGTTCTGAGCCGCATGTCATCTTACGTGGACCTGTGTCTGCCTCGCTCATCACACAGTCCCCGCCTGGCTGTTTGTCCAGCCTCGGTCACAGGTCGCTGAATGCAGGTCGATGGAGGCAACTCTCGGGGGTGACTGATACCATACAGGCAGTTTCCTTCCAAGCAAAGGCTTCCGGGTTTCATGATGGTTGTGATGGACCCGCCTGCCATCCAGTTGGCACTTGGGCCAGGAAAGCCGTGGTGGATGGAGGTGAGGAGGGACGTGCTTCTGGCTGAGAGGTGTGCAGACCACGTGGGGAGATGCTTCGGGTGGAAGGTGAGGCTGGACTGGGCGATGGCCTCGAAAACCCCAAGGTCTCTTTCCGAACAAATACACTGTCGTGCTACACCAGAGGCTAGTGATTTGAGTGCAGATTTAAATTCACTCTGATTAAGAGGGTGCTTTTTATGAGCCACCTCCTCAGCGGCTGTCACGCAGTAGTTTAGGGGTTTTCTTTCTAAGGTTTCTCAAGCTTTACTGGTCTGAAATAGCAGCAGTGTCATTGTCATTCTAAGTCATCATATGTGCTACATGCTGTCGCTTCAGTCCTGTCCGACTCTTTGCAACCCCACGGACTGTAGCCCACCAGGCTCCTCTGTCCATGGGGATTCTCCAGGCAGGAATACTGGGGTGGGTTGCCATGTCCTCCTCCAGGGGATCTTCCCGACCCAGGGATGGAACCTCCATCTCCTGCATTGGCGGGCAGGTTCTTTACCACGAGCACCACCTGTCGCCTTTAAAAAATGGTTTTTTGGAGTGCATCTTGTGGCATGCTGGTTCCCCAGCTAGGGACTGAACCCCTGCCCCCTGCAGTGGAAGCACAGAGTCTTAACCACTGGGCCACCAGGGATGTGACCCCCGCTTTTTGGAGGGAGCTGTCGCTCTTTTAAAGGAGCCATCCTGCACACAGCTCTTTGCTGAACACCCTCTTGGGAGAGCTGGCTGATGGTCTGTGATCCAGAGACCCCAGTGTTGACAGTCCCTCCGAGCAGGCGGTATTAGCTTAGTCTTCCTACGAGAGGAGGCACACAGAGGAAGCAGCGGGGAATTACTCTTTCTGGTCTGTTTGGAGAGCTTGCAAACGAAATTTGTTTCCTTTTGTCCTTTTCCACTCAGCAAATACCGACTTTGACTCTTGGCTGTGAGTGGGGCTGGAATGAGCGTGGCTAATCTCTATTTAAGGGCTTTATCTTCTCCAGGGCCAGATCAGCCAAAACTTTCCACCGTAATCACTGACTGGGACCTGGGGGGGTCCTGACGGCTGAGCTCTCCGAGGCTCACACGGAGCCAGCCAAGAGGGCTCCACACCCAAGACAAAGTAGCCGGTGCACGCTGAGGGCAGCTGGGTAACTTTCGGGTAATTATTTGATCTCAGGCGTGCCAAGGCTGCACTTGAAGCTCAAATTATTCACACGCACAATAGCCAAGCTCTTGGTTCACAGTGGAGGTCTCAGCCGACTATAGAAGGAACGGGGTGATTTTCTGCGAAGTGCGCTGTAGGGCGCTTGGTGAAAGGGCAGCCGAGAGGCGGTGATGCCCACAGGTGACCCACGTACTGAGTTTGGGGGGAGAATGATGTGCTTGTCCCCGGGAGAAAGGCAATTCTCCAGGGCAGAGCCCAGATCTCACAGGACGGGCCGCCCAAGGGACTTTCTTGAAGAAGGTACCTTGTGTGTTTCTCATGGAGGATGAAGACAAGAAGATCTGAGCCTGCAAGGCCCAGGGACTGGGCTTGGGTCTGCACAAAGGGGAGAGATGCAGATGGCAAAATGCGCAGAAAATGATGGGTGCTTCTTAGCGGGGAGAAGCCTTGGAGGGCTTGGCTCGAGGAAGCAGTCGGAGTTGCAGTTGTTTCTGATCTGATGTTTCACCATGCTCTCCCGCTTCCTTCAAATCTTCTAATCACTCTGACACCACAAATAATGCTCGGAGTGCCCTGCTGGTCTAGTGGTTGAGCATCCGCCTGCCAGTGTTCAGGGGACATGGGCGGGTTTGATCCCTGGTCGGGGGGAGAAAAAGGGAGCCTTAAGAACAGATTGGTGTTAAGGATAGATATAGATTCCAGGTCTTGGTTTCAAAAATATCAAGATCTTTCCTCACCTTAGTTTGCATCTGGTTTCTTAGGCCAAACAGGTATGATGGACTGCCACACTTTTTCAGCTTCTGAATCACTTCTTCAGTCATTCAACAGATATTTCTTGAAGACCTACCATGTGTCAAGCCTTTTGCTCATGTTTCTGTAGAGACAGCCAGTGTATCACCAGCAAAGCTCTTTCCTCTGCCCTTCAGAGAGGGTTCCAGATGATTGTATGATCAATAAAAATGGGAGAACATGGGAAAGATAGTTTCCATAGTGTTTCTGCAAATGGGTTCCTTGATGTCCATGATTTTTTATAAAACCAAGAGAAAGACGACCTCTGTCTTTCTTCCCCAGGGAGGTACTGCTGTTGTCTTCCGTTTTCCAGGTGAAAACACTGAGGTTTCAGGTAGTTAAGTAACTTGCCCAAGGTCACACAGTTAAGAGTGGTGATGCCAAGCTTTGAACCTTGGCAGACTGGGAGGCTCCAGATTCCGTGCTTGCAACCACTGTGGCCTATTGGGTCTTCCTTAGTGAACAGGCTCACGGATCGGGAGGCCAGATCAGAGTCAGACCGCAACAGTTTGGGCCAGGGCTGAACCAGAACTGCCCGCACACGGGCTGGGTCTCCTTGACCAGTTTCTGTGTCCTCCTGGCTCACACACCTTCACCGAGGCTTTGTGAGAGGCTTTGGAGACAGTGACTTGACGGATCATGCTCTGCATGCAGCTCTTTGAAGGAAAACTGCAGAAGCATCGTGTTTCGAGAAGAGGCTATTGCTGTGTTAGTTATTAACTAGTAGCTCGCAGAGGACAAGCTGAACCAAACTGCATCACTTTTTTATGTGAAGCTTGTGGTTGCGGGAAGTGTGTGGGCTACAGCGTGAGCTGTCATTATTAATAATACTGATACAGTGTCAGTTCCCATTTTCCAAGAACCTACAGAGAACTAAACGTCCCATGCTGATGTCTCCCATGCATCATCTGAGTCTCCCCTAAAGCCCTGGAAGGTGGCTATTGTTCCTCTGCTTCACAGATGAAGAACCAAAGGCTTAGAAGAGTTAAATGACTTGCCCAGGGCTACACAGCTTATCAACAGTCCACCCGGCTCTGCCTCCTCAGATTATGCCCTTTCCACTACCTCATTCATGTGTGAAAATGTTTACTGAGCACTCACTGTGTGCCAGCCATTGTTCTCTGGGCTGGGGGATGTTGTGGGGAAAACAGTAGACAGGTCTCTGTTTTCTGGAGTCTACATTGGGCAACGGTGGCCGGTGGAGCCTGGAACACCCCCCTCAAGTAAACAAGTGGGAGACCAGGGTCCCTAAGGGAACAGGAAGGCATTGAACCCACGGAGCCCACAGCCTCTAGTGGTGAGGAGTTGTTCAGCCATGTGACTCTAGAGCTGTGGATCCTTCAAGGAGGTTTAATTACTTATTAGCGTTTGTTAAAGGGAAAGTATTGGGCTTCCCTGGTGGCTCAGTGGTAAAAAAATCCACCTGCAATGCCGAAGACCTGTGTTCGATCCCTGAGTCGGGAAGATCCCCTGGAGGAGGGCATGGCAACCCACTCCAGTGTTCTTGCCTGGAGAATCCCAGGGACAGAGGAGCCTGTGGGCTATGGTCCACGGGGTGGCAAAGTGTTGGACACGACTGAGCAACTAACACACAAAGTGAAGTGAAGGGAAAGCTGCTCAGTCATGTCCGACTCTTTGTGACCCCACGTACCATATGGTCCATGGAATTCTCCAGGCCAGAACACTGGAGTGGGTAGCCTTTCCCTTGTCCAGGGGATCTTCCCAACCCAGGGCTTGAATCCGAGTCTCCCGCGTTGCAGGTGGATTCTTTACCAACTGAGCTCTCAGGGAATACACAAAGGGAAAGTACAGTTATCCTAACAGATCCAGAATGGGCCATTTTGGAGTTAGGCAGTTTGTAGGATTTTTGTTTGTTTGTCTTTCTAAAAAATATTATTTTTACTTATTTGGCTGTGTGGAGTCTTAGCTGTGGCATGTGGGATCTAGTTCCCGGACCAGGGAGGGGACCTGGGCCCCTGTGTTGGGAGTGTGGAGTCTTAGCCGCTGGACCACCAGGGAAGTCCCGGGCAGTTAGACGTTTTACGACTCGGGCTGACTTCGGAACAGGCTGCATGCAGAGGGTGGACTGTGTAGCTGATGGGCTAGTGGTCCTGCCTCCTTGCTTTCCTTCTCAACCCACCCAGCCGGCCCCTGGCCCCCACCCTGGCCCCTGGGTCAGGGAAGGAAGCGGATGCCCCCCAGCCTGGCCGGCGCCCCTCACTGGTGCTCCTGGGCCGCGTGGACGGCACCGGTGTGCGACTGTCCAGTTCCTCGTGGGGAGCTTAGCGTCTCCGCCACCACTCACGGAGGCCGGTAGCAGCTGCCTTCTCCCATTGTTGCGACGATGCAAACCATACCTACATATTTCCAGGCACTCAGGTCTCCAGCTGAGAACCTCAGAAACTTGTTTCTGAGCCCTGCGTCCAAACCCTTTTGCTCTTACCCGCGGCTGACTCTACCCCAGCTGCCGATGACGCTGGTGGGCCTTTTCTCAACTGTTCCTTTTCCCACGGCTTCCTGATTTCAGGCCCTGTCTCTGTCCCCCCGTGTGTCAGCAAATGCTGACTGAGTACTTCATGCCCGTACAGTCTGGTCAGGGTGCGGTCAGGGTCCCTTTAAATGCTAATCTTACAGTGAAACAGCTGGGACTCAGGAAGAAAACTGGCCCAAGGTGATATTCCCAGGTCCCCGTCTTGCAGGCTGTTCATCGCAGCGGCCACTTTGCAAGCACAAAATATATCTTCAGTATGAGGGTATTTGAAGACTTGGGATTTTGAGCCATTTATCAAATGCTATTGCTAAGATGAAACACAGAGCCCATAGCCCCTGTTCTCTAGGATGTACAAAAACCATGGTCCTTGAGAATCATTCCCACTCCAGGAAAAGATAAGGGGTTGTAGAAAATTAACATAAAAATGGAGGCATTCATTTTTCCCCCTTCTGATTACAAGTTATTGTTTAATGTTAAAGATAAAGAAAACATTAAAATCCTAACAATTTATAAGTGCTTATCATGGGAAGTTTGAAGTCCCTAATGATCCACCCATTGAAGACATTTTTGTGCATGTATTAACATATCTAATCCTGTTTTACAAAAAAGCAAACTTGATACGTGGTTTGCAATGTACTTTTCTCTCTGAACACCTTTTCCCATAAGTACTATGGTTTGCCTTTTGTTTTTTTTTAACAGCAGTTAGCTTTCATTATGTGAATGAACCGGGAATTAGCTAACTGATCCCTTTTTGATGCACATGGGGTTCTTTTCCTCTAAGATAATTTTCCTCTTTTTTTTTTTTTTGGTAGTGCCACATGGCTTTGGGATCTTAGTTCCGTGACCAGGAACTGAACCTGGTTCTTGGAAGTGAGAGTGTGGAGTCCTAACCACTGGGAATTCTTACAATTTTCCTCTAGTCCAAATAATGCTGAAATAATTCTTGTACACATATATCTTTGCACAATTGTATATTTCTGGACAATGGGTGCCTACAAGGAAAATTGCTGAGTCAAAGCCTATGCACATTTTAAACTTCATAGATATTGCTAATATCCCCCTAAAAAGATAGGACCCAGTAATACTCACATCCATTGAATGAGACCGTCTGTTTCTTTACATCTTCACCCACTGCGTTTTTACAGATCTTTTAAATGTCGGAGCTAAATATTTTTCGGGACATTGTCGTTATTTGGTACAATTTGAGTTAATGTTTTAAACGTTCATTATCTCTTCTGTCCGGGGACAAACTGTTTAAAAGCATGGTGGTTCCATTTTAGACGGGCATTTCTTTTCATTTGGGGTTTATATCTTCAGGCTTTTGAAAACCTGAAACTAAAGTCTAGGCCCTTCCGGACATTTTTACGCACCGTTTGCTGTCAGAGCTCGCCCGTTTCCTGGACCCTGGCCACATGGTCTTGAATGTGGATGCCTTGGCCTTCTCAGGGCTCCGTAAGGGAAAAGAACTGATTTCCGAGGCCCGAGGTTTCAGCGGGCCAGGGCTGAGGAAGCTTCTTGGACTGGCTGATTCTTACGCGGAAGCTTTCCATCCACACGGGCTTCCCCCAGCGGGCTTCCGAACACACATTTCCTAACCCAGATGGCCTCGCTGGCCTGGACACCTGGCTGGGGAGAGGGGGCCGGCACCCTCTGTGTCCGCATTAGTGATGCCCCCGTGACGGCGCCGGCGGTCTGACCGCGCCCCCCCCCTCCCCCGGCTCCTGCAGGCGAGCTGGGGAGGGGGAGACGGAGACCTCGCCGGGTGCCCGTCCACAGCTCCGCTTGGGCCCCCGCCAGACCAAGGTGGGCAAATTATCCCTCTTTGCATGGTCAGGGATTGAACCCACGTCCCCTGCAGTGGAGTCTCAACCACTGGGGAACCAGATGCCCTTCTTTGAAAAGCCACATTGGGAAGAAGCAAGATCATCTCTAGAGACAACAGTGCAGCGGCCTCCTTGTTTTGGACGCCTTCATCTTGTTTTTCTCCTTTTCTCCCTCCCTGCCCTTTTTAGAAAAACACACCTTTATACCTCTGCTGGAGAGCAAGCACACGGAGTCCTGCTCGCTCTCCAGCCTGTTCTAGGGGATGACCTGGGATCAGTCATTTACACACTAGTCTGAATGTGGGGTACCGGATTTTGGACACAGCAATAGAGGGAGGAAGAGCCTCTGGTAGGGGCTTCATGGTGTGGCTGCTTTCCACCCTCTGAAATCACTCCCCCAAAATGATCCATTTTCGAGTGTCAGGTGAACTCAGATTAGACAAGGCAGGAGGAGGAGTAATCCTGCCCTGATTTTGGCAACTCTGAGGTCCCCAACCACCTATGCTTGAGTGATTATTCCAAACATACACTTTGTGTGGTTTTTTTTTTTTAAAGGCTGTTTTCATCCATAGAGCATACCCACACAAGCCTTCAAATCTTTTCACCTGGGTAGTGAGTGAATACACGCAACAATAGAGAAGTGAATCTGGAGTGTTACGACAGGCAGGCCGGGATGATGAAGATTTAACTTGGAGGACTGTCACCCTGAAGCTACAGTACTTCTCCGGGTGAACACGGAGACGTGGCCACACCCGTACATCCTGGCCCGTGCTCAGGCTGACATCTGCATGGTGACATGCTACTGACAGGTGGCCCGATGCACAGAAAACATGCCAATCCATAGGCCAGCCCAGGGGAAGCCGTGTTCAGTCATAACGTGCTCCAGAAGCCCCATTGCTAGAACTTCGGGCCCAGGGGCAGTACGTGGTGGCTGGTGGTCGTTCTTAGGGTTGGGGTCCCTGTTTGAGGAATTAGCAGAATGTTTAGAGCATCGTGTTGCCAGATGGTCTTTGCCTCCCCTCCTGGGATGCCCCCCAGGGCTGGGCTGATGGTCGAGACCTGACTGACTCACGCTGTACCTCCCTGCTTGTCTTCAGCCTCCTGGCATCGGGAGCAAAACCAGAGGCAGCTGAGGTCTGGGGCCGCTCTGAGGTCTTCAGTCAACACTGACTTTTTCCCTCTTGCTGTCTTGGCCTTCACTGGTTAGCCTGAGATTTCTACTTGCAGTGTCCTGGGCCTATTGCTCTGAAAGAGACCTTAGAATTCATCCAGCCTGCCCCACAGGTTGCAAACTGGAAAATGGAGACATCCGTCTTTAAGCCTGTGGTAGGAGGATGTTGCCTCCAGGCCGTGTGATGTCCCACAGATACCCAGGAAGGGAAGGCTAGCCCCGGGGGACTTCTCAGGCAGGCTCTGTGTTCCAGATCCCTTTAACAGGCGAGCCTGGAAAGTTATTTCTGTCAGTGGTACAAGGAGCAAAGTTTTAAGAAGAAAAATAGACAGTGTACGTTTCTCAGCTGGAGAGAGCTTTGGAGGAGAGCCGTTCCTGCCCATTGTCGTCAGAAAAAGATGCCGAGGTCCAGAGTGGGTCCCAGGCTTTAAGGCCGACTTATGGTGGGTTGGGTCGGGCTCCAGGAAATTGTAGAAATTTCAGCAAAGGGCGTTAACCAAGACATGGAGGAAGGAGGAGGAGGGAAGGGAATCCTGCCTGTGGGGACCACGGGCTCCGAGGCACCCGGGAGAAAGTGCAGGTGGCAGCTGAGGGCCACGGGGCCTGTGTCGCTCTGTACCTCGGTGGCAGACACTGACAGGGATGACTGCGTAGGATGCGCTTGTCTGGCCTGACGCTCCATGAAGCAGGAATTTAGGAGTTAGTGAACTAATGCATCTTGCAGAACACACTTCATTAAGTCCTGTTGTAGAAGCATGTCTGCCAAGGTTGGGAGAATGTGAGGGCACCATGAAGTGGACTAGAGTGGGGTCCTCTGGGGCCCCGGAGGTGGACACAGCCACAAGCAGGTATCTCTCTCCTGCCATCTCCTGGTGGCCCCGCAATGCAAGAGTAGGGAGCGGCAGGAGCCCGTGCCTCCTCCGTCCAGTGTGGGTTCAGAGCTGTTGCTCATCCGGGGTAGCAGACAGCAGGCACGGGGCCGTTGGCTCTGCCCCCAGGCACCCAGCAGACCCTGCTGTCAGGGTGGCACTGGCAGTGGCTCTGGAACAAGGGGACACGGCCAGAGTGCCGTCTGCAACAGAGGCGCCCTCATCTGCCGCTGTGTCTCCCTGCTGGACCGCCCCGCCCACCTCTGACCGCCCCGCCCACCTCTGACCACGCCTCCCACCCCTGACCACCCCGCCCACCTCTGACCACGCCTCCCACCTCTGACCACGCCTCCCACCTCTGACTGCCCCCACCTCTGACCACGCCTCCCACTTCTGACCACGCCTCCCACCTCTGACCGCCCCGCCCACCCCTGACCACGCCTCCCACCTCTGACCGCCCCGCCCACCTCTGACCACACCTCCCACCTCTGACCACGCCTCCCACCTCTGACCACGCCTCCCACCTCTGACCGCCCCGCCACCTCTGACCACGCCTCCACCTCTGACTGCCCCCACCTCTGACCACGCCTCCCACTTCTGACCGCCCCGCCACCTCTGACCACGCCTCCCACCTCTGACCGCCCCGCCCACCTCTGACCACGCCTCCCACCTCTGACCGCCACGCCCTCGCCCCACCTCTGACCACGCCTCCACTCTGACCGCCCCGCCTCTGACCCCGCCTCCCACCTCTGACCGCCCCCTCCCACCTCTGACCACGCCTCCCACCTCTGACCTCCCCTCCCACCTCTGACCTCCCCTTCCACCTCTGACCGCCCCGCCCACCTCTGAACGCCCCCTCCCACCTATAACCGCCCCTCCCACCCCTGACCTCCCCTTCCGCCTCTGACCGCCCCTCCCCCTGGTCTGTTCCCCTTAATTCAAGAAATAGGACTTTCACGCTAACTGGATTTCTTTCGAGCTCCACCTTTCTGTTTCTCCCCGTGAAACCCCCTCCCCAAGAGGCCTCCTGATGGCACGATCCTTTCTGGATGCCGCAGGAGAAGTCCTTGGGCAGGGCTGTCGGACCCCCGCCGGGAGTTGGCTGAATTGCGTGCACATGGGGAGGTGCGCCTGGCAACGCCACGGCTCCAGAAGAGAAGGCCCAGTGTCCTGGAAGCTGGCCTCCTGCCCCTCAAACGTAGCGATTCCGAATGTCACCTTGGCATTTCCTTCTCAGATAAATTCTGTCTTGTTCATATCGCAAGGAAACCGGAAACGTGGACGGGGGGACGTCTGTGTTGATTTCTCAGTCCTCTGATTGACTTGGTGTGTTGACATGCTGAAGTATTAAATCTCTTTCATGGATAAATGTGAACATGGACTTGGAGATTTTTATCTGTTGAGAACTGGAGACCTGTGGTTTATTTTGAGTCAAAGAAAAGAATCTGGACTTCCATGTTGTGTGAGTGTGTGTTAATAGGAAAAGAATATAAGGTAAAGAGTAGTGAATACTTGTGAAGAGCCATATGAATTTATAAAAGAAAAAAAAAAAGATCACAGATGGGTCAAAGGTTTGGAGATATCTTGATAACACTATCCTCAGAAACTAAGGGAGGGGGTGATTTGGGTAAAAGAGCTGTGTTTGATTGTTGAGTCCAAATGTTTATACTTCAGTCCTTCACAAACTTCTCCCTTGAAACACAAGGGAGATGCAGGGGAAAGCCCACCCATTTGAAGAGGGGGAAGTGAAGGCAGGGAAGGAAACTGACCTAGTACTGGGTTGGCCAGAAAGTTCGTTGGTGTTTCTTCTATTAACATTTTCTGGAAAAACCTGAACGACCTTTTGGCTATTCCAGTAATTCTGGAACAAAGGTAGGATTTGAATCTAGAATTTCTTTTATTGAGAATATAAATAATTTTTTCTATTTTTGCTCTGTCTGAAAAGGCCTCGGAGGGAGCCCGCGAGTCATGCTCCCCATCACCTGGCATCACGGGCGTCCCGGGCGTCCCGGAGTCCAGCTTGGCGGGGGCGTCCCGGGCGTCCCAGAGTCCAGCGTGGTGGGGGCGTCCTGGACTCCAGCGTAGTGGGGGTGTCCTGGAGTCTAGCGTGGTTGGGGCATCCCGGAGTCCAGCGTGGTGGGGGCGGGGAAAGCACGTGTAGATGCTGGAGCCCTTCATTGCCAAAGAGCTCCTGCTCGCTGTGATCACTGGCCCCGAGGAGAGCGCGGGCTGGGGGCTTTCTGGATCACAAGCCATACAGCTCCGTTTTCACGTCCACAAATGACCTCTTTACCTGTGGGGCAGGGGGGGTGGGGATCAGTTATTCATTTGGAATTTATTTGGCAGTTTTAGATTAGGAAGAACAGAACATTTTCTAAGAGGGAAGTATTACAAGTGTTTTATTGAGGTTAGCAGTGTATCTTTAATGTATGCGTGTAATCAAAAAGACATTTGAAAACCACTATGGACATTTACTTTTAACTGCAGATATTTATAGACAAGCTCAGGCAAAACAGACTTGGTGCCAAAGACACAGATTGGGTGTGGGTCACTGTGTATATGGAAAGATTGGGTTTTTTGTGCTGCCTCTGAGGAAAGCTCTTGTGTTCCCGGGGGTGTGGGGAATGTTTCCTAGTAGACTATCTGTTTGGATGATCGCTTCAGTCGTGTCTGACTCTTTGTGACCCCATGGGCTGTAGCCCACCAGGCTCCTCTGTCCATGAGATTCTCCAGGCAAGAATACTGGAGTGGGTTGCCATGCCTTCCTCCAGGGGATCTTCCTGACCCAGGGATTGAACCCTCATAGGTAGTTGACAATTTTCCTTGTGGCAATATTAGCTGCCACACAGTTTTTTTCAACGGAGAGAATGTTGAAGGGAGGCTGGTGTGGGGTTGCTGGATATTGAATGAACTTTAAATCCAGCCCTCAGTTCCTTATTAAAATACCTGTTAAAGGATTCTACAGTTTCCCCTTGGGGCTTCTTCCGTGGCTCATCAGTAAAGAATCCATCTGCAGTGCAGGAGACTCAGGAGATGCGGGTTCCATCCCTGGGGTGGGAAGATCCCCTGGAGAAGGAAATGGCCACCCACTCCAGTATTCTTGCCTGGAGGATCCCATGGACAGAGGAGCCTGGTGGGCTGCAGTCCATGGGGTTGCAAAGAGTTGGACATGACTGAGTGCACATACATTATACATATAAAAGCAAGGCTTGAGGAAAGAGAGAAAAAGTCAGCAGACCTGGGTTGTGCACCCAGCTCTTATTTATTCATTAAATCCTGGGACTTTGTTTTTTATTTCATCTATTTACTTATTTTGTGACTTGTGGGATCTTACTTCCCCGACCAGGGATTGAACTCCAGGCCCACGGCAGTCAAAGCAGAGTTCTAACCCCTGGACCTCCAGGGAATTCTCCCAGCTCTGTTTAAAAACTTGTGCTGAGCCCTCAAGTGCGCCCGAATGCCCTGTGAGTGGCTGGAGGAGAGACCTCCGGGGATCTCAGGCCCCACGTCTCCGAGGACACTGGGGTCTGTGGCAGGCCAGGTGGCCGGAGCGTCCTGGGGAGTCGCCAGGCCTCTGACGCCCGGGGCGCTGTCGTTTCCAGGGCTGGTCCACTGGCAGCCTGGTGTTGTGCTCAGACTGGGGAAAGAGTTTCTGTATTAGTCATGGGATGATTAAATCATGCACTGCCTCTCACCTGGTGAAACAAAAGGCAGAGCTGCGGTTGACTGGCACTAGCTCAGCCCAGTGATGCTGCCCCCCGAGAAGACGGGGCGCAGCTCCATGGACTGAGCCTCGCCTGGTGCCAGGTACAGCGGGCAAGGTGCTTCGCAGACATGGTCCTGCTGAGGCTCCCGACGCGTGCCCGGAAGCAGGTATCATCACCCCCCTTTGACAGGTGGGGCCCTTAAGTTCAGAAGGCAGGTGAGCAGAGTGGGTGATTCAGGAGAAGAGGCTGAGGTTCCAACTGGCTCCATGGCAGCATCTTTAACCTCCGCCCCATACTGCCTCCCTTTCTGAGAGGCAAGCTCTACCATAACCGTAAAAACAGACGTCTGAGGCCCGGGGAATGGGTGAGCGGGTGAGCAGAATGCTGGGAAGCTGGGGAATGCAGAGGCTTGAACGGACAGAAGCTTATTTCTGATGAAAGGTGTTTTTTTTTTTGCTTGTGGGATTTTAGTCCCCGACCTGGCATCGAACCCTCAACCCTGCATAGAAAAGTGGATTCTTAACCACTGGACCACCAGGGAATTCTCATTTCTGATGAAAGTTGATGCAGAGAAAGCTTCTCTTAGCTGCCTTTTCTGGGAGGTTATAAATGAGAAAATTGGGGTCTGGGTGAGTTGAGTGAGAGAGAGAAATAACCACCCTCCGTCTATGCGCTATAATAACCTTTTCTCCTGCTTGTGATTTGAAATCAAAGGCCAGTGGTTACACCTTACATACCTTCACCTCCCCAAAGACTGATAACATACCGGGACCTGACCTTTGTTGTTGACTTTTTTCCTTGAAAGAATTTTCCTTGCTGGGTTCTAGCTTTGCTTATTTAATAGGTATTAAAAGATGATAAGACAAATAGGAGATACCAGGGACACACAGATAGGAAAATTTAAGTTAAAATGAGGATAAGGAATCAATCATTCCGTTTCCACATCAGAGGAGTTTACCGATGTGATAGGTACTACTGTTGACCTTTGAACAGCACGAGTTTGAACTCATGGGTCTACTTAGATTTTTTTCAGTAGTAAATATAGAACTACAGTACTGCACGACCTTTGGTTGGCCGACCCCACAGATGTGGAGGGATAGCGGACAGGGAGGAATCATGTGTGGGGGTGAGGCCCGGCGGTAAATTATACTCAGAAAACTGCCAGTTCTTCTGTCGTGCCTTCAGAACGCACACACTGGGGTCTGAGCGAATTATTTCCTGTGCATGTGGCCCTCAGGACTGACCCTATTTTATGAATGACACAGAAGCAGGGAGGTGAGAACATTGGTACGACCTCTCAAAACCGAGCCACTGGTAGAAACAGTGCTTAAACCCAGATTCCTTTCTGCTAACTCACGGGGCCGCTGTCCCATTAAACCACCCTCGGCCGTCAGGAACTGGTGTAAATGCTCTGCTGGCTTTTGTCGTCCGCTCTTCTTTTCTCTAAAGGGCCAGCTGGTAAATAGTTTAGGCTTTGCAGGCTCTACGGTTTCTGTTGGGACAGCTCCTCTCTGCCTAGGTCTTGGGAAAGCAGCCCTTGATGGTACCCTAAACTAATGGCCGGGGCTTTGTTCTAAACGATTTTATTTACAAAAGCAGGGAGTGAGTGGACTGGATTGGCTGGCAGGTTGTAGTCTGCTGTCAAAGGCTCCCTCCTCTTCGTTCCTGATGTTGGGTGGGGAAGTCAAGTGAGCCGTGAGAATCCTGTTTGAACACTTGAGCAGGCTCTGAAGTTGGGTCCTGGCTGTTGTGTAAATGACGTCCATGGCCGGGAAGACTGGCTGGTGAGGACAGAATTGGGAAGTGTGTGTTCAAGCAATCGACTGGGTACCTGACAAGCAGCAGGTGGCCGGTCCTCCCGTGAACAGGGACGCGGTCTCCAGGGAGACATGTTGGGAAGACATTGGAAAATTTAGGGCATGTGAACCCCTGAAGGAACCAGCCTGGGGGTGTCTTCCACCATGGAGGGGCTTAGTTACGTCATCTGCCAGCCCAGCCAGAATATTCCAGTCTGCCCGCAGCTCTGCCTACAACCCACAGACCGTCCCGGGTCTTCCATCTGGGCGTGGACCCAGGGAGGGCCCGATGCCCTCATGCACCTCAGTGGGCGCTTGCTCTGCCTGTTCACAGCAGCGGGCTGGGAGTGACGCCATCTTTCTGCGTCAGCACACTGGTGCCTTCTGAAATGTGTCACCAGAGATGACGGATACCTGTCCCCTGAGCGAAACAGGTGCGTCTGAAAAGAAAATGGCTTCAACACTAGCTGTTGGGCTTCCCTGGTGGTCCAGGGGTGGAGCGTCCAGCTTGCAATGCAGGTGACCCCGGTTCGGTTCCTGCTCTGGGAAGACCCCAGATGCTTTGGACAAGCCAAGCGCTTGCACCGCAACCAGTGCGCCCGTGGGCCACAGCCGCTGCAGCCTGCGTGCCCGAGGGCCCAGCTTCGCAGCCGGAGGGGCCTCCGCAGGGAACGGCCCTGCCCTGCACTGCTTAGCAGCCCACTTGTCGCAACTTGAGAACGCCCCCGTGTAACAGTGAAGACCCAGCACAGTCAAAAAATTAACTAACCAAATCAATAAATAAACTTTTTTAAAAAAGAAAAAAAAACCTCTTGCCATCCGTGTGTTAGGCTCCCCTGCGACAGCCCTGCCTAGGAACGTGCATTCTCCAGGGGCAGCCTCCTGCAAACCCTGCTGTGGTTGGTGGGTTTGGTCGTTAAGGTCAGGCAAGTGTGTTCTAGGTCTGCTGTTCTGAGAGGGCGTACTGTTTTCTTTTAGCAGAGACAGCACAGGATCTGGGACCAGGAATAGGAAAGTTTCTCAGCAGATCTTCTGGGAGTTGTAGAAAATATCGAGAAATCCTAATTAATTCCAGGAAAGAGTTTCAATGGCTTCTTGATGGCTTACACTATAAAGAAAGAAAACAAGAAAAGGTTTAATCGTTCTGCTTGGGAGAAAATGTACCGGTATTAGGCACGGTTAATGTAAATAATGAGTGGAATAATTCCTAACGTTGGCTCTTAACTCTTGTTCTGTTAGGATTCTCTTTGTGATTTCCCTTAGAACGGGAAACACTCATACAATGTTTACCCTGTGCCACGCATCCGTGTTGGTGCTTTACAAACGTCCCTTTATTTGATCCTCCCTGGCAGCCCCCTGAGGGAGGTAGTATTATGCCCCCTTTTACAGGTGAGGGCAGAAAGGCCCCCAGAGGTGAAAGGGCTTGGCCAGGCCCACAGGTTTGACTGGGGCTGCAAAGCTTGCCTGCTCGCCCAGCCTGCGGTCTGCCTTCTAAGTGGACGTCGTGGCAGTCAAAAGGAAGAGTGCATCCCTTCTAATGGTCCACCGATGCCTAGGACATCTCCATCAATCCTCCAGCGCTTGGTGGGCGAAGGATTCTAATGCTCACCGTGCGCTGGGCAGGACTCTGTGCTCGGCCTCTCAGACGTGATGCCGGCGGGTGGTGAGAGTGGACAGTGGTGCTCGGTGAACCGGCGCCCTGCTGGGTGACGCCGCCTCCGTGAACTGCCCTCAGCCTGAGAGGCTGACCTGTTTCCCGAAGGTGCACCTGTTCACTCCGCTCCCTGGACAGGGTGTCAAGTCAGAATGCCTGGGCACTGATTTACAGGGAGAAGCGTCCCTGCCTAGACGTGGTTTGCTGAACCTGGGGATGGGAAGGGAGGCGCTGGAGGATTTGAATGCGTGCCCCTGGGAGAGCCAGTTGCTCACAGCCAGCCTTCCGGGCTTCCCTGGTGGCTCAGTGGCAGAGAATCCTCCTGCGATGCAGGAGACGCGGGTTCCATCCCTTGGGTCCGGAAGACTCCCTGGAGGAGGAAATGGCAACCCACTCCAGTGTTCTTGCCTGGGAAATCCCATGGACAGAGGAGCCTGGAGGGCTACAGTCCGTGGGGACGCAAAGAGTCGGACACGACTGAGCAGCTCAGTGACAGCATTGGCCGCTGAGGCCCCAGCCTCGAGGCCGGGGTAACGCTGCCAGTGCTCTGGGCTGGCCCAGAGGAAGGTCTCGCCTTTGCGGAGCCTGTAATGGGCCACTATCCCGGTCCCCCTCCCCCTCTGTCAGGCTTCTCTCCCCTTGAGGAAGACCCTGCATTCTTGAGGTGTGTTAATACAGCCTACCCTGCTGGCTAGGGGCTGGGTGGTCTCTCCCTTTGAGACTAGTGCCTGTGTTAGCGGCTCAGTGGTGTCCAATTCTTTGTGACCCTTTGTGACCCCATGGACTGTGGCCCGCCAGGCTCCTCTGTCCATGGGATTCTCCAGGCAAGAACACTGCAGTGGGTTGCCATTCCCTTCTCCAGGGGATCTTCCTGACCCAGGGATCAAACCCAGGACTCCTGCACTGCAAGGGGATTCTTTACCATCTGAGCCACCAGGGACGCCCCCATCAGTACCAAGTTAGTTTTTTCTGTTCAAGGAGCGGAGGACAGAGCTGTGACCTGCGGGTGACTCTGAGGAACAGATGTGAGCCGCCACACCTGGTTAGGGGCACAGTCAAAGGCCGGGCCCCACAGGCTTCCTGGGCTCCTCCTGGCTCCCCAGCAGGCCCCTCAGAGACAGCAAATCACGTATGGCTTTTCTACACCAGCGTTTGTAGCATTAAATGAGCGGTACCCAGGGAGAACAGACCGGGTCTTGTGTGCAAAGGCTGCGGATGTTTGGCGAAGATGCCTTAGAGCGGGGCAGGCGGACGCAGGTGTGTTCTGAGCTGAAGCGAGGTGGCCGGGGGGCGGCCCCTGCTCCCGGAGCCCCGGGCAGGCCGGCTGAGGCAGACGGAGGGCTGGAGCTTCCGCCGCGCTCTCAGACTTCACTCAGGGCTGTCTCCTCTGCCGTCGGACCATGCCGGTCCTCTGCCTGAGTCCTCCTTCACGTGGTCTTGGACACTGGGACCCACTCTGCCTGTATCTGTTTCTCTGCAGTTTAATCAGCATCACCTGAACCATCAGTAACATCAAAGGAAAGAGCTGGTCACCGACCTGGACGTTGTGGCTGGAAGGTGACCCAGTGCAGCGTCGCCTTGAAGCCCGTGAACGAGGGCTGCACCCTCAGCTCTGCAGGAACTGAAACACAGCTCTCTGCTCCACGGTGTGACATGCTCCCTGTCCCCGAGCCCTCCCAGGAAGCTCCTGCAGCGGCCAGGGGCCAGGGAGGTCCACCTGGATCAGAGTGGGGTGGGCCGGCCGTGAAGCCGAACTGGGCAGGCAGGATGGCCTCCTGGCTCCGAGACCGTTGGGTCGGGCTGCTGGGTTCACTCTCCGCTCTGCCGCCTCTTACTTGAAGGAATCGCTTTTCTTTTTTTCAAGTTTTTGGCTGAGCCACGTGGCATGCAGGTTCTTCATTCCCTGACCAAGGTTTGAAACTGTGCCCCCTGTCACGGTGGAAACAGTGTCTTAATCACTGGGCTGCCAGGGAAGGCCTGTTAGCTGAGTAACCTTTGGCAGTAACCTTAACCATCTTGGAGCCCAGATCTCTCACCTGTAAAATAAGGATAATAGTACCTGCCTCCAAGAGCTGTTGGCCGTCAGAGGAGATAATCCATGAGAAGCTATGAGCCAGGCACACAGTAGGCACCCATGGGGCAGATGTAGGCTGTGTGTGGCCTGAAGTCTGTTCAATCCGGGCTAGGAGGGAAGTTGCAAAAGGATGTCAAATTGCAAATATGGAACCAGGTACATGTAAGCCTTTTTTTCCAATGATAAAACACAAAAAGTATATGATTACAAAGCTGACATCCTAAACATCATGAAATCAAAACAAAGTAATGTTAACATATGTCTGTGTGACTTCTCTTCCTACATTTTTTGGACTGTGTACTCCATTTCTTGATGTGATCATTTCTTCAGTGATTTTGGAATGCCACTTTCTCTCTAGAGACTAGCAAGATCGTCCGTCCATTCCTCTGGCATGGTTGTGTCCACTTCAAAAAGTAGTCACAACCTAGAAGTTGAGAGTTTTATGTTTTATTCGATGGGAATTTTTCAGACTTCAAGCCCAGGAGACAGTATCTTAGGTGACCCTGAGAAAACTGTTCTGAGGAGGACGGGGGAGGAGTCAGGTTAGACAGAAGTTCGTAGCCAGGGGCAGGTGGTCTGAACAGCACAGATTATTGTTAATTAAGGAAAACCAGATATCTCAAGTAAAGGAATTTAGCACTTTTCTATGTATGGGAAGATGGAACAGTCTGGGCTTACTGAAATCATTCCTTTTGTGTGCATCTCAGCTCTCTGGGACCAGCATCCTTTGATAGTCACATCCTGAGTTCCTTGCTCACCTTAGGGAGTGGCAGCAGCTGATGGTGGCAGCCCCAGGGCTCATGGCTCCCCGCCAGCAGGCATTGCTCTTCCTGGGCTCAGAATTCACATGTGAAGGGTCGGAATCCCTGACGGCTGTGACAGCCTTGTTGACTGATACGGCAGGAAATACCCTATTCTGTACTTGGTTGGGATTTGTTTTTTATAATTAATAGTTAAGGAAAAAAGCTCTTTTTGCTTCAAAACTGGTTGTTGGTAATGTCATGTAAATTTTTAGGATTATTATCAGATTTGGGGAAAGCTCTTTCAAGTTTCTTTCAACATGTGAGCTATAAGGTTTCAGGGCATTTTAAGTGTTTCTGTGCAGTGTCTCATTTAAATATGAAGGATGCCCATTCGACACATTTTTGGGGGCCTTCCCGAGCCTTGGATGGGACTTGTGTCACTGAGGGGTGCTGAGGTTTAAGTTTGAATATTTCATGGTAAAATTTCCTGTAAGTTAACAATAAATGTTAACTGGATTATATTTTATTATGTTTATTGACATCTTTTAAATTTTATACTTTTAGATTAACTAAAGAATGAGTTCTCATTGAGACTAAATAGAATCTTAATTAGTTAAATTTTGTGCAAACAGTTATTTGTCCAGAATCTGGACTGTCTACTTGGATCAGCCTGTGTCATGCTGACCATCGGGAGCCTTCGATGACATGAAGCAGATAACAGACATCTCAGTGTCTTCCTGCAGTAACTACACAATGAGCTAAGCCACTGTGATCATCATCACCTTTCAGTCAGCCTCGGATCTGGAAATGGGCACCTGGGGATATAAAGTTCAGATGTTGTCCCTCTGGGGGGTGACATGGGCTTGGCTTCAAGTCAAACTCTGAGACCTGAGTGGGAGTCATCAGTGCAGTTCAGTCGCTCTGTTGTGTCTGACTCTTTGTGACCCCATGGACTGCAGCACGCCACGCTTCCCCGTCCATCACCAACTCCCAGAGCTTGCTCAGACTCATGTCCATCGAGTTGGTGATGCCATCCAACCATCTCATCCTCTGTCGTCCCCTTCTCCTCCTGCCTTCAGTCTTTCCCAGCATCAGGGTCTTTTCCAATGAGTCAGCTCTTCACATCAGGTGGCCAAAGTACTGGAGCTTCAGCTTCAGCATCAGTCCTTCCAATGAATATTCAGGACTGATTTCCTTTAGGATGGACTAGTTTCATCTCCTTGCAGTCCAAGTGACTCTTAAGAGTCTTCTCCTACACCACAGTTCAAAAGCATCAATTCTTCAGCACTCAGCTTTCTTTATAGTCCAACCCTCACATCCATACATGACTACTGGAAAAACCATAGCTTTGACTAGATGGACGTTTGTTGGCAAAGTAATGTCTCTGCTTTTTAATATGCTATCTAGGTTGGTCATATCTTTCCTTCCAAGGAGCAAGTGTCTTTTAATTTCATGGCAGCAATCACCATCTGCAGTGATTTTTGGAGCCCCCCAAAATAAAGTCAGCCACTGTTTCCCCATCTATTTGCCATGAAGTGATGGGACCGGATGCCATGATCTTCAGTTTTTGAATGTTGAGTTTTAAGCCAACTTTTTCACTCTCTTCTTTGACTTTCATCTAGAGGCTCTTTAGTTCTTCTTCACTTTCTGCCATAAGGGTGGTGTCATCTGCATATCTGAGGTTATTGATATTTCTCCCGGCAACCTTGATTCCAGCTTGTGCTTCATCCAGCCTGGCATTTCACATAATGTACTCTGCATATAAGTTAAATAAGCAGGGTGACAATATACAGGCTTGACGTACAGCTTTCTCAATTTGGAACCAGTCTGTTGTTCCATGTCCGGTTCTAACTGTTGCTTCTTGACCTGTGCACTGATTTCTCAGGAGACAGGTAAGGTGGTCTGGTATTCCCATCTTTTGAAGAATTTTCCACAGTTTGTTGTGATTCACAGAATCAAAGGCTTTGGTGTAGTCAATAAAACGGAAGTAGATGTTTTTCTGGAACTTGCTTGATTTTTCTGTGATCCAGCAGATGTTGGCAATTTGCTCTCTGGTTTCTCTGCCTTTTCTAAATCCAGCTTGAATATCTGGAAGTTTTTGGTTCATGTATTGTTGAAGCCTTGCTTGGAGAATTTTGAGCATTACTTTGCTAGCGTGTGGGATGAGTGCAATTGTGTGATAGTTTGAGCATTCTTTGGCATTGCCTTTCTTTGGGATTGGAATGAAAACTGATATTTTCCAGTCCTGTGGCCACTGCTGAGTTTTCCAAATTTGCTGGCATATTGAATGCAGCAAATTTCACAGTGTCATCTTTTAGGATTTGAAATAGCTCAGCTGGAAACCTCCACTAGCTTTGTTTGTAGTGATGCTTCCTAAGACCCACTTGACTTCACATTCCAGGATGTCTGGCTCTAGGTGAGTGATCACACCATCATGATTATCTGGGTCATGAAAATCTTTTCTGTATAGTTCTTCTGTGTATTCTTGTCACCTATTCTTAATAACTTCTGCTTCTGTTAGGTTCGTCCTGTTTCTGTCATGGTTCATCTCAACTCTAGATGACACTTGCTTCCCCTCTAGCTATGAATTCTCTATAATTAATCTCCATTCATGAATTCTGCCTTCATCAATAATGCTCTATTAATGTGGCAAAATTTATACATTCAGGCCTACTTTTCTAAAAGCATTTATGTATTTGGCTGTGTCTGGTCTTTTTGCCTTTTCGTTGTGATCCCGGGGTTCTCGAGGCAAGAATACTGAAGTGGTTTGCCATTTCCTTCTCCAGCAGACCACGTTTTGTCAGTCCTGACTAGCAGGAACGTGCCCTTCCGCCACTCCACGTAGCTCCGCTGTGGCACGGGTGATCTTCCGTCGTCACGCGTGGACTCTGGTTGTGACACATGGGCACAGTAGTTGCGGTCATTGAGCCTCGTTGTTCTGTAGCACGTGAGATCTTAGTGCCCCAACCAGGAATCGAAGCCACATTCCCTGCGTTGCAAGGTGGTTTATTCACCACTGGACCACTGGGGAAATCCCCATTCAGCCATACTTTTTAAATGCTCAATGATAATATTAACTGCATGTTTTTCTCTCAGATCTTTTTATTCCTATCAAGTCCAGCCACTGTTTGGCAAAAAATACTGCTTTCTCTGTTTCTTTTTAGTGAAACACAGTTGATTCACAGTGTTGTATTAGTTTCAGGCGTACATCACAGTGATTCAGTTATACATATATGTTCATAAACATACGGATCTATATTCTTTTCCAGATTCTTTTCCTTTACAGATTATTGCAAAATATTGAGTACAGCTCCCTGTGCTGTATAGTAGTTTCTTGTTCATTATCTGCTTTATATATATATAGTGTAGTACAGTGAAAGTTGCTCAGTTGTGTTCGACTCTGTGCAATCCAATGGACTATACAGTCCATGGACTTCTCCAGGCCAGAAAGTGGGTAGCCTTTCCCTCCTCCAGGGGATCTTTCCAACCCAGGGATCAAACCCAAGTCTCCTGCATTCCAGGCAGATTCTTTACCAGCTGAACCATAGTGGAGGCCCAAGAATATTGGAGTAGGGAACCTATCCCTTCTCAAGTGGATCTTCCCAACCCAGAAATCAAACCAGGGTCTCCTACGTACCAACTGAGCTATGAGGGAAGCCCAGACTGTGTATATATTAATCCCACACTCCTAATCTATCCCTCCCCTCCTTTTCCCCTTTGGTATCCGAAAGTTTTTTCCTATGTCTGTGCAGTCGATTTCTGTTTTGTAAATAGCTTCTTGTTTTTTTTTTGTTTTTTTTTAAGATTAGTGTTCTCTATTTTGTAACATTAAAGACTTGACTCGGGTAGAAGCATCCGTGGACAGGGAGTCAAGAAGTGGGATCCGTCACTAAGTCCACGTGGGGATGTGGTGGGATGCTTTGGGTTACAGATGACAGAGAATTCAGCTCAGTCAGTGTCCAGACAAGAGAGGACATGTGTTGGCTCCTGCAGTGAGTGCTGGACCTGCCTGGTCTTCAGGACCCGTCCAGTGCCTTTGGAGCCGAGGATGGGGTCAGTCCAACCCAAACTACAAGACTGCAGAATTCGAGGTGCTCTTGGGAAGGCAGAGGAGAATATACCCCGGAGAGGCTATTACCTGTGTATGTTCTGACCCGTGGCCCTAAGTCACTGCTCCAGGCTTCAGTTGTCCCCATACTTACGGGGCTTGCACATTGCCTAGAGCCCCTGCTCTGCAATAAGAGGAGCCGCTGCAATGAGACACCCACGACCACAACCAGAGAGTAGCCCCTGCTCCCACAACTAGAGAGAGCACATGGGCAGCAATGAAGACCCGGCGCAGCCATAAATAAATAGCTTTTTAAAAAATAAAATAAATTAGGGGGCTTGTCTGAATCCATGAGTGAAGTCCTTCTTAAGCGTCACCTTTCAGGTTTTATTTATTAATTGGTTTTTTTAATGAATGACCAAACCTTTTTCAGGCCAGTACTGTAAAGCTGAGCATGTAATCAGTAAACAAATAGCTCTGTTTAGATAAGTCAGGGCAGTCAGTCTTAATAACGTTCTTCCTACTCAGGAGTTGTAGATTTTCATCTAGAAAAACGGGCAGTGGAGGATGAGAGGGAAGAGCCCCAGAAAATGATTTAGAAACCCTACTTTTCCTGAGTAAAGCATGTTTTGTCTGTGGCCAGCGTAACTTGGTTGTTCGTTCACGGAAGGTCCAGGCACGGCTTATTTTTTCTCCTCTAACCACTGGAGGCTCATCTAGGAAGCTGGGATCACAAAGAAGCCACGCATTTTGATTTGGCTTCAGAGGGAGCTGGGGTTGGCAGAAGCCAGAGAGGGGCTCATGGCAGGGGAATCAGATCTCTGTGGATGTTGAGGGTTTCTCAAGACCGAACGCACAGACCTCAACTTTCTACTTCACCCACTTTTTACGGAGCCTTTGGCCAGTCTGGACTGAGATTCCAGCACTGGCCGCAGGATACTTTCAAGAAATATCTGCGGGTGGTTCCTGAGAGAATGAGCCCCTGGGCCTTGGTACCCAACACTTTTGGGACATGGAGGTGACGTGGTGCTGGAGATGGCAGTGGGCTCTGGGAGGGTGTCCCCTTCTCCATCTCTAGTGCGCAAGGCTGGGTGCAGACTGCGGGGACCTGGGGGGCCCAAGACTGCCTTAGCTGGGGAGTCTTACCCTCCTGTCCAGGATATATGGGAAGAAGTACTACTAATCTAATGAGTAGTACAGTCGGTATATTTTTCTCGTGGCTGGCTCATTTTGGAACATATTTATAGAGCTGGCAAAGTTGATCTGTGCCTTGATTGAATTCCCTGCAATACAGCTTTGGGAAAATTAGTTCTGGTGTGGTGGTCAGTGGTGTTTCTAAACTGTGCAGACAATTACCCCCTAACTTTGTGTGCAAAGTGAAAGAGTTAAAAAATGGTCTCTGGTCAGATGTCTGTGCTTTGGAAGTGTGAGCTTGAAGGGAAACCATCAGCTCCTTCTCCATGCAGTGGGGGTCTTCTGTTGGATTAGAGGAGGTTACGACGAAGACTGGAGATGGGGAGTAGATTGTTCCATGAGTCGCCTGTTGGACATTTTCATAACTGCTTATTCTTTCTGAGGGTCCATCCAAGGGGGAGATGGGGGCAGACTTGGCCTGGCCTCTGGAGTTGTCAACTGTCATATGTTTTCTTCCCCAAAACCTCGTGCTTTATAATTCAGCCAGGAGCGCGGTGCTGGCCTGTGACCATTGCACTGGGACTTTTGGTATTTTGTAGACAGGTTTGTCATTCATCAAATGATGTCCATTTCTGTGTAGGCATCAGGAGCTAAGCCTGTGGAAGTAGAAAGAGTGTCTATGGTCAGTGGTCCATTTGAAAAATGCTATGCAAAAATCAAATCAGAGAATCCCAAAAACCTCTGACTAAGGAGCTCGAGAGGTAGATTGCAAGCAACAAGCTGTCTTCTGTGAGCTTGGAAATTAGGTCTTGGGACCCTAAATGGGAGAGGTCAGTGATGAGACGATGGGCTGTGCAGACCAGAGAAACTTGGGGTCTTCACTTTTCATTCCAGCTCCTAGCGCCAATTATTCGCCACCAGCAAGTAACTTCTTTACTTTATATTATTTTATTTATTTCATATTTTGGCTGTGCTGCACAGCTTGCGGGATCTCCGTTCCCCAACTAAACTGAAGTCAGTCACAGCAGTGAAAGCCCCGAATCCTAACCACCAGGCCACCAGGGAACTCCCATCACTTAACTTCTTGACGCCTCCATGTCCTCATCTATAAAAGAGGATGACAGCCCTCCCTGGGAAGGACCATGGAAGAACACAATAAATACTGCCGCTGAAGCTCCAGGCGTGGTGCCTGGCACGTAGGAAGAGCTGGAGAGCTGGTGTTGTTTTGTATGTTGGGTAGTTCTTTGGATCGCAGTAATTGGGTACTTGGTGTTCATTGTTGTGGCTTTTGTTGTTCAGGTGCCTTGAACATCCGCAGGCAAAACCTACTGTCCTTTGGGCCTCAAGACGGTGAGGAGTAAGGATCTGTGAGGAGGGCCTCTGGACCAGTGGGTCTCCCTGTCTGTCAGACTTGTTACTAGGGAAGGGCCCCATGTGGCTTGGTTTCCCCGCCCTTCCACAGATGGGTGACAGAAGTCTAGTCAGCAGGGAGCTGTAGAGACACCGAGACTTCACCGGGACGCCGTTTTAGACGTCGCCATTTCTTGGGATGGAATCGGGCTTTCACACGTTTGATGCAGATGACAGCAAATCTGCAGGAACTCTCGTGCACAGAGAACCAAAAGAATGGCTTCCTACCCGACACAGAAACGTGGGTAAAACCACACAAACACGAAGAACCCCCAGACTGCTGTCCGTAGGTGGCAAAGTACTTTGCTATCAATATGGCAGGACTCCTCTTGCTTTGAAAAGAAAAACTTGCTTTGCATTTCAGACAGCGGAAATGGCCAGACCAGTCTTTAGTTCGCGGGCTAGAAACTGAAAACAACGTGAAAGGTTTTCCTTAAATGGAGACACAGCTTGGCCGGGTCTCAGGTTGAAGTTCAAGCCCGGGTCTCAATTGGCCTTGCACGGGGTGCTTCTCATATGTTATGCAAGCTTCCTCTGCCTAGACCGGGGAATCATTCATTTTTTTTCCCCCTGTAATCTCGAGGTGTGTACAGGGCACGAGCGAGCCTCAGACCTTTCTGCTTTCACTTTTGGTTGTTCAGAACCTCCATCTGGCGATATTTGACTATGAGTGTTTTCTGTGGCTTTTCTGTGGCTCCTGTTCAAAGTATTCAAAGCAGTTTAAAAATACATAATGTTCAGTGATCTGACCAAGAACTAATGTAAGTACTTATTTGAGGACTATTTTTGAAAAAGGAAAAATAAAAAAACCTATTAGATTTGAACCTCTTTAACTTTTACTGCGTCTTGGAAATAGATACTGAGATTTTTAAAAAAAAGGTCTGAAAAATCCAGGACTTCTCCAGAGTCGTCATGCTTGGCGTGGTGACAGTGGCTGCAAACAGCAGAGTTTGTAAAAGCAGAAGAGCCAGAATTCTTTATTTAATATTAAACAGGAAGCTGAAAGCAGTGTGCGGCAATGTGGTGGGTTTCCAACAAACCTGCTGCTGGGTTTATCTTCACTGAGCAGCCAAAATGAGACATTTCCCCTTTTATTCTTTGAGTTTTCATGAAAATCTCCACCAAAACATGACCACTGGAAGCAGGTTCTGTCTTGTTAGATTTTAAAACAAGCAGTTTCCACTAGAACCTAGGGAAATTTGGAAGCCAGTTGCCAACCTCTCCGAGAGAGCAAAATGCACTTTTGTTTCGCCTTTGTGCAGGGCTGCCACTCACCCAACATGTGCATCTGAATATTCTTTCCGAAGACCTGGGCTTCATTTTAAGGTCAGCCTTCAATTTCGAGAGAATATAATTTGCTGCTATTTTTAGAGCATCATGATTGCTCGTAATAACTAATGGAAAAAACTCTACAGAGAAATAAATGTGTAACAGCTGTGGCTGCTTAAACTTGATTAAAGGCAGTGAAAAAAAAAAAAAGTAAACAGAAGAACGAATGTGACAATGGACGGAGGGAGAGACAAGTGCCCCTCATTGTGAAAAGTTTTACAGACATAACTCGCTCTTCTTTGGAGGCCAGCGGTGTCTGTGTTTAAAGTTTACTTTACTGTTTGTCTTGAGTGGGATCAGTGTTGTAGTGAATAATTTATAGGCAGCATGAATGAGCTCATTAGTCACCTTTTCAGACTTTAAATGAGTTTTGTGGTTGTCATTACTCGAGCCTTCTGTTCAGCCGCCGAGCAAAATGACAGTTTGGCAGTTGGCTGCCTTGTTGTCGGGCAGCCTGCCCCCCGTTCAGGTCTGCACTGCCTTTGTGTTTCCTTGAAACCTTCCCCTTCTCTCCCTGCATGGGCCTGGGGGCTCTCATGTTTCAGATGCCTTTTGCACCCCCAGTTTAAATGAGTTTTTCGGGGATTAAAAAAAAAATCTTCTAGTTGTGTCTGCCAGAGAGAATGCCATAGATGGAGTGAGCTTTTTTCCTCCCTAGCAACTCCTGTGTATGATTCCCTTTGTGCTTGGTTTGATCTTCAGGTTCTCCAACAGCAATGAGCTCTGGAGTCCTGGATGGACGGCTGAGCTGGGGTCTCACACGGGGGCAGGCGCTGCAGGCCGGGAGATGTCACTGGAGTCTGGAGGGGAGAGGGGTGTGTCGGAGTCGGTTTTCATCGTTCAAGTCCTTAGCATCCATGTGCTGTGGGTGTGTGTGGTTGAAGAAACTTATTCCAGCAAATCTGCCTGGCTGGATTATCAAGACCAAAGAGAACCATGTTTTTCCTACAAAGAGGTCGACCAGATGACCTTTCAGGAACCCAGCCAACTGGGGGTCCACATCATTGGGAATGGCCATTGCTTCTTCCCCAGCTCTACATCCTCCCAGTCCTAGGTCATTAAGAGAAAGTTGAATGGTTGCAGTTGCCTCCTCACCGTGCACTTAGAGACTTATGGTGGTGGTGGTGGGGGAGGGGAGCTGGTACGTGGGGAGGAGGAGCCTGGGCATGCCAAGAGCAGGTGGGGTTTCTTTGGAACCGATGTCATGATGTTCATCCCTCCCTTTGACCTTGGCCAGGGGAGCCTCCGGAGAGCTCTGGGACTGGACTCCATCCGGACGTCCAGGGCTCTGTGGCATGCCCACCTTGGCTGGCCCTCGATCACCTCTGCTGGCATTCCTGGGGCATGGATGCTTGCATGGGGAGTCTCAGCCAACCGCCTGGACCCCTGTGTTGAGGCCCCTCTGACATTAGCTATGAGCAATGGGCACCCGCGCCTGCCGTCAGCGGTGTGGGCAGCGCCCGCTTCCGGGAGCCACACTGCTAGCCAGCTGGCCCAGCACTGTGTGGGCACAGAGGAAGGATGCTCTGGGCTCCTCTCTGGAAGAAATGCCAATTTAGAAAGGACGCCTGGTTGTCCAGGGGCCAAATCTTTGGAGCCAGTCAGAGTCACATGTCTTTGAGTATAGAGAAATGAGGTTTGCACCCACAGAAAGACAGCAATCCATTTGACTGCTTTCTCCTCAGTCTCCCCCCTCCCCCTGTACGGGATGGAACGCACACACGCACTCAGGCCTCACACTTTATGGGCACGTTTTGCTTGTATCTGAATCACAATGTTAAAGGCACAAGAGAGGCTATTTTTGGAAGAAGGAGGGTTTTCAAAACTGAAAGTGTCGGTGAACTGTTCTACCCAGTAGAGAAGAGACTTCAGGGTTGGCTGTCGTAATAAACTGAGTAAGTTGCTTCTCTTTGTCAAAGAGCTTTGTCCAGCAGGGAAATAGGCTGGTAATCGTTTTACTCTATGTAGTGTTCCCCAGAGAGTCCAGAGAGTTCCCCAGATTTGGAGCTTCTATGGTACTTTGTTTTAAAAAGACAATCTCAAGGCAGAAGAATCTATTGTTTTCTTTCACATCCCTCTGAAAAAGTAAAGTGAGAGAAGTTATTTCTTGGCATGATTAGGACTGTGGCAGACCTAGTCACCGAAAGCCATGAGACTGTGGTACTTGGTGTACTTGTTGGCAGAGAGGAAAACAATAAATGCTCTCAAAAATGCTGGTGGAGAAGAGGGTCGATGATGCTACTTTTCTTTTACTAATCTGTACAGTTATTAGATGGGCTTCCCAGATGGCTCAGTGGTAAAGAACCCACCTGCCAATGCTGGAGATTCGGGCTCGATCCCTGGGTCGGTAAGATCCTCTGGAGAAGGAAATGGCAACGCCCTCTAGTATTCGTGCCTGGAGAATCCCACGGACAAAGGAACCTGGTGGGCTACAGTTCATGGGGTCGCAAAGAGTTGGTCATGACTTAGTGACTAAACGACATGGTAAATAGATACCAGTTTAAGAGAGGGATAAAAAAAACAGGATTTTTTCCAAAGTGATTGATATTTTTGATTACCATTAATGCCACATGCTGTGAGCAGAGAGAAGTATAAGACAAGGTCCTTGCCTCTCAAGGCACATGACCGTCTGTTTGACACTCGGCAGCTGGCTGACTTGTTGTTTTCTATCATACAGGGACACCGCACCTTACTGATTAGGACACACACGCTGAACTTTGTCTTTGTGCAAGTGGTCCTTTTTCATTCAGTTTAAAAGCTCCCTTTTTCCTTCCCCCTCCTGGTCACAAGTCTTCCTCTCTTGCACCCCACTGCTCCTGGCCTCCACATCCCTGACCCCTAAGAGGTTCTTTAAGAACTTGTAAGATTTCTTTGTAATCACAAAATCAGTACTTGTGGTGCTTCTGTGGTCTTTCGTGGACATGCACAGAGTGGCAACGAATTTGAGTCATCCAGCACACACACTCCCAGCTGAGAGGGAACCAAGCAGCTCTCCCCTTTTCTGTGTCTGCTTTCCCGCTGTAAACAAGTGTCCTTTGAAATGTCTCTTTGGTGTTATCTGTGTGTTGGTGGCTTTGCTGTTTGAAGCGGTACCGGCTCAGCGTGCTGCAGTCCCGTCTGATGCTCGTAAGCGCTAGGGACCGACTGCCATCTGGACAAAAGACTAGCTTTCCTTGTGTTTGATAAGCTTTGTTTAGACATGAGTTCTAGTGCTGGTGGCTGTGAGTTCAATGTTAATGAATCAGCATATATATAAATAGGTATTTATAGTACATAAGGTATCTTTGAGTGCAATCAGAGAAAATAAGGTAGCATACGGATCGGTTAAAGAACAGGTGGTGACCAGTGACTCGCAGGAACCTAACCCTAGATCTCCTCTAGGAGCAGGGGTGAGTATTTGCTAATTCGGTGTCTAACTGAATCCTGAGAGTTGACTGTAGCTAAATGGAATCCAGGCGCTCAGAGGGGCAGCCTCTTTTAGGACATGCTTCTGACTGCAGGGAATATTCCCGAAAAAGCAGAAGTAGTTCTGGCCACGCAGAGTGCCTCAGCTCAGCACAGATTTTTCTATCGGGTTTGGAAAAAACCTTAAAAAAAGATGTAACCACATTTGGTCTCGTAGAAGCATAAGTTGTTATAGACCATCCATCTGGAAACGGAGTAAATTCTTAATTCAGGAGTATTTTCCCTCGTCTTTGAACCTATGTAAGAGTTTGTGGGAAATGTTTGATACCCAAACCCAATAAATTGAAAGCTTTCCCCCAGCCAGACAACAGACCCCATTACGCAGGGTATAATATTTGTTATACTTAGCAATTCTCTTATTTGCTGGGAGCACCAGCCTTTTCAGAAAGGGATCATTTTGTCCCTTCTGATTGAAAAGATCACAAAATGCTTCAATTTGGTGAAAAGCTTTGCCAACGTATCTATTTTCCCCCAAACTCTTACATTATGAAATGTTTGCAAATGGTTTGACACATACAGTATATAAGAATGTGAAAGTGATTCAGAAAAGGGAAAGCTTTGCTTAAAACCACTGGAAAATGCAGAAAGAAGGGAACACAGGGAAGAGGGGTGAGTGTGGCCTGTGTAATTTAACAGCATACCTCTAATACCTCTAGACTCCTTTTTGGCAGCTTCCAAGTTTCCACAACTTTAAACAATGTCCTAACAAAATTCTCCAGAAAACGCTGTTGCATATTTCAGTGCTTTCACTCAATACATATTGACTGAGTGTCTTCTGCGTGTCAGACACTGGAGTGAGTGCTTGTGTACACTGCTGAATAAAATAGGCACGACTCTGGCTTTCATGGAGCTTATTATCTCATGGGGGTAGGCAGTCTGGTGGGGAAGTTTACTGTCTTGTTTAGGTATCTCCTTAGGATAAATTCCTAGAAGCTGGAAATTGAGTCAGTGGCCATGCTTACTTACATTTTAATTCAGCTCATCAGACGGCCCTCTTAAACAGTTATACCAAGTCAAGTCCCTTTGACACCCTCACTGACATTGGTATGCTTATTCTTTTTAAGTCTGTGCCAATCTGAGAGATGAAATGAGCTCTCACAATTGCTTGAATTGGCATTTCTGTGATTTCTTTTTTTTAAACTGAAGTTGTGTATCTTTGCATGGGTATATTTCCATTTATGTTTCTCCTCTTGTGAATTTGTCCCTTTTCTCATTAGGGTGATAATTTTCTCATTGAGCTGTAAGAGTTATAGATTTAAAATATTAACCTTTCTTCATATGTATGACAAATGGTTGTTTTTTAATCTTTTTGTCTTTGAACTTGATTCATGACCTCTGGTCCTACACACAAAGTTTGAATTGTTTTGTACTCAAATGTGTCAATATTTTCCTTTTCATTTATTTACTTAACAAAACTAGCTCCAGGCGCCGGACACTCACTGTTGTATGTATTTTATGAGCACCCATTCATTTGATCTTCGTCACAACCCTATGAAGTGGGTCTTGCCTATGTCCTCTATTTCCCCCGCCCCACACTATTTTAAGATGAGGAAACCAGGTGGAGAAAAAGAAGTTCTGTACCTTGATTTGATTAAGGTTACCCAGCTAGTATGTGGTGAAGTGAGAATACAAACCTCGTCCCAGGCGACTAAGCCACATCAGCTATGGTCCTGGTATCAGGCTTTGTGTGTGTTTGTTTGTGGTTGCTTCAAAAATGCTCACTGAATCTTCCCCATCTTTTTTTTTTTTTTCCCAATATTTATTTATTTGACTGCACAGGGTCTTAGCTGTGGCACGGGGACTCTCAATTGAGGCACATGGGATCTAGTTCCCGGACCAGGGATCGAACTTGTGCCCCCTGCATTGGGAGCGTGGAGTCTTAGCCACTGGACCAGCAGGAAAATCCCTAGACTTCCCCATCCTTGAGGGCAAGTACCACATCTTTTATTTCTCCCAGTGCCCTCCATACAGTACTGGGCAGAGTGTAGCTAGATGCTTATGAATAAATACGTTCTGACTGAATGAGGTGTCTACATCTGGATTCTGGATCATCAGATCACACTTTTGTTCATGCTCACAGAGGAGCTGGCAGGTTCGATATTTTCCCTGTTGCCCCTCGCAGGTGACTTGGTACGCTCCCTCTGGCGCCTGCGCTAATGAACGTCCCTCTCCGAGGTCAGCGGTACTTCCCCTTACTCCATAGCCTCCCTTCCCTCCTCAGATAAGCCTCCTGACGCTCCTTCCTGCTGGAGAAAGTCTAATGAGCATTTTCCTAGGCTCCACTCTTCAGAATCTGTCATATAAACACCAAGAATGCACAAGAGGAAAACCCCAAGAGGGGATGACCGGGAAGCCCAAAGAAAGCTTGATCAGGCCTTTGACACTCAACTAGAGATGGAAAGTCTTCCAGCTGTGATCCTGGGGATCTCTTCCTTCTGCACAGGAGGGAAGGAAGTGAGGAACTATTTTACTATTGCGAACGGCATTCTCACATGCTAACTCAAAGAGACTTAGTCAACCCATGATCAAGGAGCTATCTTTGACCATCATCTCTCCTTCTCCTCACATATTTAGTCATTTGATGGAGTCACTTGGTTCTTCCTTTGAAGCCTCTTGTGCATTCATTTTTTTTCCAGTCTCCCTGACTGTTCTCGAATTTAGTGGTTCCCAAAGTGTGGTCCTTGGACCAGCAGCAGCACCTGGGAGCTTGTTCAGTTCAGTTCAGTTCAGCCACTCAGTCGTTTCCGACTCTTTTCGACCCCGCCAGGCTCCTCTGTCCATGGGATTTCCCAGGCAGGAATACTGGAGTGGGTTGCCATTTTCTTCTCCAGGGGATCTTCCTAACCCAGGGATTGAACCCAGCTCTCCCGCATTGTAGGCAGACGCTTTACTGTCTGAGGCACCAGGGAAGTCATTAGAAATGTGTTGGGTGCTTATTGTAGAAAATTTGGAAAATATAGACAAATGTGAAAGAAGCAGCCCAAAACAAAAATTACTGTGTAACTCTAACAATCAGAGGGAAACACTATTTTAATATTTTAACCTTTTTTTCTTACTAAGAAACATTAAAAAAGATAATCTTTATTCCATTCTGTATGGATTGTGCTCAGTCACTTCAGTTGTGTCTAACTTCGTGTGACCCTATGGACTATATATAGCCTGCCAAGCTCCTCTGACCGTAGGATTCTACACACAAGATTATTGGAGGGGGTTGCCATGCCCTCTTCCGAGGATCTACCAGACTCAGGGATCGAACCTGAATCTCCTACATCTCCTGCATTGGCAGGTAGGTTCTTTACCACTAGCACCACCTGGGAAGACTTTTGTATGGATTATGGATTATGTATGGATTTTGTGTGGACTTCCCTGTAGCTCAGATGGTAAAGAGTCTGCCTGCAGTGCGCAAGACCCGGGTGTGATCCCTGGGTGCGGAAGATCCCCTGGAGAAGGGCATGGCAGCCCACTCCAGTGTTCTTGCCTGGAGAATCCCATGGACAGAGGAGGCTGGCGGGCAACAGTCCACGGGGTCACAAAGAGTTGGGCATGACTGAGCCACAAACACTCCTACTGTGTGTTTTTGGTCTTCCATTTCTTTCCTTTCCCCAGTCTTGTCTTGGATCCATGATCCTATTACTCTTCCTTTTTAAAATCGAAGGATATTTGACCTATAACACGTGGGGGTCTAAGGTGTGCGGCACACTCATTTGGTCCGTTTATACTGAAGCATGATCACCATTATAGCGTTAGCTAATCCCTCTATTGTGTCACATAATGATCATTTCTTGTAGTGTTGGGAATAATTAAGATCTAGTCACTTAGCGGGTTTAATGCTTATGATACAGTTCTGTTGTCTGTAACCATTGTGCCCTTATGAGGGCTCTAGGACTTATTCACCTACTGGAGGCAAGCTGTTCTTCTTTTTAAGGCGTATTCCTGACAGAGCAACTTCTGGATTCAAAACTACTCAATGAGTTCTTCTTGCCCTCTGATTCCTTCACATAAAGTGCTCACCTTCGCATTCAGGGAGTTTTGTGATGGGATGTTTCCACGCTTCTCCGCTAACACACCTGTTCCGTAAGGCGTGGAGACTGTATCCCTGGTACCTAACTTTGCCACACGCTCAGTGGACGTCCAGTCTGTTTGTTCAGGGAACAAGTGCATGTTCGGATAGCGTCATCGGTGACCCGTGTACGCGTGCCGTTCATTTCTCCTGGCTGAAAATGCAGTTTGTGCTGTGGTGCTTTCTCAAAATGCACACAGCCGGTCCGTCCCAGGAGATTCCGACCCACTGGGCGTGGCTCCCCAGGCATGCCTACCTGAGAGGCTCAGGTCTAGAACGTCCCTTCCCCGTTTCAAACACGGGCCTGTGTTTATTAGACAGTCTCCCTTCACAGCCGTCTCCCCTCCCCTCCCGGGTCCTGTCGTCCCAGGTAGTCACACCACACCTCTGCCTCCGCTGGGAGGAAGGGATGGGCCGGAAGGCAGAGTGACCTGAATCAGGCCAAGCCAGTCAGATTCTCCCCTGGGAACCCGACGGTGTGGTGGAAGGAGGACGCGGGCGGAGGCAGTGGGTGCTGGCACTCAGAAGGTCCTTTGCCCTTGGTGCTGGCAGCCGTGTGTGGTCCTAAGTGAGCAGAGGAGGCCGGCCTTCCGGGAGGAGAGGGGAACAGACATATGGGGGAAGCAGGGAAGACAGCGAGGTCTCAGAGGGAAGGAGCCGGAAGAAACCGTCCGACGACGCTCCGGTTACCCGCAGCCAGCTGTGCGGCCGGCGCTGACTCAGCCTCCCATTCGGGTACCCTTTCCCCCGGTCAGTTTGAGGATCCTGTTGAGAAGACCCTCTTTCCAGACCTGCCTCAGATTCCTCCTCATGTTTGAATGTCCCTCAGGGGACATTCCCTCGGGGATTCCCAGGTGGCAGTAGTGGTAAAGAGTCCACCTGCCCATGCAAAAGGTGTGGGAGACTCGGGTTTGCTCCCTGGGTCAGGAGGACTCCCCCGGAGGCCGACATGGCCACCCGCTCCAGGATTCCTGCCTGGACAATCCCATGGACAGAGGAGTCTGGTGGGCTACAGTCCATGGGGTCGCAAGCGTCGGACACGACTGAGCGACTCAGCCCGCACGCAGGTCTTCTCACACTCGGCGCTCTCCCACTGCATTTCCTCAGTTGTTGCGGCCTCAGGAGGGATCACGGGGCTTTACAGAAGTACTCAGGTTGGCCGAATAACCCGGGATGGGGGAGGGACCTTGCTGGTCCAGGGCAGAGAACCATGCTGGAGAAGAAAGTGGAGAACACCAAGGTGGGGGGCATTCCTCTCCGCAGAGGAGGAACCTGGGGTCCCACGAGGACTGGGGCCTGACCGGGCTAGCACCCTAGTGCTCTCAGCCCGGGTGGGGCCGCAGGAGGGTCCTATCGTCCCCAGTCCGGGACCAGGTGGTGCCCAGAGTGAGTTCTAGCGCGCACATAGGATTCTGATTGGGAACCGGCGCTCTAAACAGTCCACTTGTCTCTCTGAGACTTGTCAGGCTCTAAGGCTCAAGGGTGTTTCCTGAAAGCTCACGAAGGGAATGAGGTTGTTCCTGAGCGAATCTGGCTCCTGACCCGCTTCGTCCGGGAGCAGGTCCCACAGCCAGGAGTCTCTGGAGTGACAAGATGGGGAGACCCCTCTCCGCCTCCCGCCGGCTCCTGGCAAACGTCTGGGTCCCCCCTTCAGACAGAGGGGCCACCGGGCGCACCCGCCCCTCCCTCCGCAGGCGTCACACCTTCTCACAGCGGAAGAGTGAGATGAGGAAACAAGCTGGAGGATGGAAGAAACCAGAAGCCGCCAAGGGAAAGAGGCAAGCTCGGGGAAGGCAGCTTCCCTCCCGGGCTCCGCCCGCCGCTCAGGGCTGCTTCTGGCCCAGAGCTCGCTGCGTCTCCAAGTTTTGGTTCACGTCGGGTGGCTGGTTCAGACAAGGCGCTTGTGCAATAGCCACGTGCTCAAGGCCCTTCCTTCTGAGCGCTGAGCAGGAAGGGGGCGCCGCCGGCTGGGAACACCTGCCGCCCCTACTTCCCGTAGAGACGTCCAGCTCCACTGTGAGTGCTGCGGGGACTGGCGTGGAAGGGGTGCACCCAGACGGCTATTTCTTCCTCTCCAAGCCAGCACGGGCATTGGTGACGGACAGGGAGGCCTGGCAGGCTGCGGTCCACGGGGTCGCAGAGTCGGGCACGACTGAGCGACTGAACTGAGCTGAAGCCAGCACGGGGCTGGACCAGGGTCTCTTGGTTCCTTTGAGGAGCCTCGACTGACAGGCTGATGGAGGTTCGCCGACAAGACTGAGCTCCTGTCCTGTTTCTGTCACCACCTCTGACCTTTAGAATCCCGCGCTCAGGACTTGGGATACACCTAGTTTGCCCCTCTTGCCACAGGCCTTTTGCTTAGTGACTTGGGGTAGACCAAGCGCTCGGTAATTAAAGGGGTGGGGCCGGGTGACCTCTGTTGCCCCGGGCCATCAAGGCTGAATCACCTCCCAGGTGGGTGGGATTTGCCTTCCCAGGCTAAGCAGTAAGGCCTGCTGGTGAGTGTCCTGCTGAAAACTTACCACCCACCATCTTGTAACTCTGAGAGGGGGAATGACTCCTCAGATGGATCGGAGTTTCCTTAAGTCTTTGGAAATTAAAACGTTTCTGGAACCCGTGGGATTTTTCTCCCCCTCTGGCTAAGTTACAAGGTGCTGCCAGCTGGAGGGCCTTCTCACTGGTTTTTCTGCAGTTTTCCAAGCGCTCAAAAGGTCCTGGCCTCTGGTTCAGGTAGACGGGGAGAGGTGGCCGGCAGCGACTGCTGTTTCCTTCTGTAGAGGAATCGACTGATTTGGTTTCAGGGAGTGGGAGGGGGCGGTGGGAGGCGGGGGGTGCAGTCCTATTTTTATTTATGTCACCACTAGGGTGACCTCTGGGACTCCCCTCTCAGTCCCTCCAAAGGCAGCTGTCTGGCGCGGCTGCAGAGGCGGGTGGCCCACCTTCGGAGGCGCCTGAAGACTCGGAGAGGCGGCCCTGCCAGCTGTCGCTGCGGCTCTCGAGCGCTCTAAACGTGGAGGAGCAGAGCCTTGTTTTCGCTGGAGGCTCAGAAGGCGGCCAGGGAGTTGGGCACAACGCGCCGGAGGCCCCAAGGTTTGGCCCTCAGGACGGGCCTCCGGCTCTGTAACCTGGAATGGCCATATGGCCACCCTCCCTCCCCGGGCAGCCGGGCGCCGGCGGGCAGCCCCGAGGGGCAGCCCCCTGGGCGGGAGGCGGCGGTGCCTTTGTGCCCTTCCTCCCGGGGGCACGGGGCGGCTGCTGGAGGAGGGCCGGGGCGGCCCCGGGAGTCCCGCCAGGGCGCCGGAGTTGGGGAGCAGTGGAATCTCGTCTCCCTCTCGCCAGCCTCGCCCGCATCGTAATTCTTTTTATTTTTACTTTCGAGCCATGTAAGGCGCGCGGATGGGGTAGGAGCGTTCCGGCGACACGTTGCCAGAGGCGCAGCGCCCGCCCGCCCGCGTGGCCAGAGCGCAGGGAAGGGACAGGCCGCGCGCCCCGCCAGCCCCGCCGCCTATGGTCGCGGCTGCTTGGGGTCGCAGAGCCCGCCGCGCCGGCCGCCTCCACCCCCGCGGGCTCGCGGGGAGCCTGCGCTCGCGGTCCGGGCTCCGTGTGCGCCGGGGCAGCGCCGGGGGCGCGAGGGCCCGGCCGGCCGTGCGCCCGGGGCGCGGGCAAGGGCCGCCCCGGCGGGTCCGCGCCCGGCGCCTCCGGCCGCTGGCGGCCCGGCCCACGTTTTCCGTCTCTCCCGCTCCCTCCGCCCCTGAGCGCGGCCCTCCCCTCCGCTCCCCCCGCCTCCCGCCTGGTCATGTGTCTCCTTTTTTTGTTTGCAGTGGAAACAATTTCTCGCCGCGGCGGAGGCGAGCGGGAGGCGGGACGGGGCGGGGAGAGCGGCGGGCCGGCGGGAGGACGCGCGGCGCGCCCGGCGGAGGCCGCAGGTCCCATGCCGCGCCGCGACCCCCGCGCCCCTGCCGCCCGCGCCCGCGGCCGCCCCCCGCCGCCCGCCGCCCCGCGCTCGCAGCGCCGCGCCCGCGCGCCCTCGGCCGGGCCCCCGAGCCATGCCCGCCGCGCGCCCGCCAAAGTTTGTGGGCTCCCGTTGAAGGGCCGCGGCGCCCCCGCGCCCCCGCGCCCCGCTCCGGCCAGGTGAGTCCGCGCCCGCGCGGGGTCGGGTCGGCTCGGAGCGCGCGCGCGCTCCGCTCGGGGGGCCGTCCCGGAGGCGGCCGACTCGGGGGCTCCGCAGTCCCCGGGGGCTAGGGCCCCGGGGTTGGGGGGGGGCCCGGCTCGGCGGGGGACACGGGAGCCCCGGAGCCCCGGGGAAGTTGCCGGGTGCTAAGAGGCTCCTGGCCCCGACGTGCGGGCTGTTTTCCCCGGTGCCCCGACTTCATAAACGAAGCGACGGACTTGGGGGTGTCGGCGGGACCCCCGGCGCCACGGGCCGGGGCTGGGGGTGCTGATCAAGGGGAGATCCCAGAAGAGAGACGGGCTCCTAACAAAGATCCCCCCGCCCCCCCGACTGTGCAAGCTTGGCACCGGCAGAATCTCCCGAGGACCGAGTCCTGGCCACCTGGGCCCTCTCTGAATCCCCCCTTGGGCCCTGGAGGAGTTGGGGGGCGACAGGCTTCCCCCGATGTGTTTCTGGGGCTCGGCGCGGCCGATAAAAGGCTGGTGCCGTCTGACCGGCAGTGAAGGCATGCGGGCTCCCGAGGGCCGGGCCGGCGGGGCGAGGAGCGGTTTCCCCGTCGCCCGGCAACGCCGCTGATGGACGCGGGCCGCCGCCAATCGCCGCGCCCGCAGGTCCCCTGGAAATGTTTTTGACAAGGACCGTCGGCGAGGGAGCAGAGCGCGTGTGCGCGTGCGCGGAGGGGGGTGGTTACCGCACACCCCAAACTCGCCACTGCCCTGCTCCGCTTGGGGGGGCGGACGGGAGTGATTTCTCAACTTTTTAAAGTTCGCTTTCACCATCTGTTCGGAGCTGGGCCACTCATGCCTTTGTCAGTTATTTGCAGCCCTCTGGCAGTGGGCAAGGAATGAGCTTTTCTGCTGCATTTTCTCCATGAAAAAAAGGGGGGGGGGGGAAGGAGAACGAAACCCAGCAAGTCACAAGCAGGAGGGTGTGCGTGTCCGGAACGTAGCCAATAGCTAACCGAAAAGTTGTAAGGAGGTCAGTGGTGGACATTTGCGGATCCGGCGAGCAGCCTTACTGGCAGCCGATGGAAAATGTTTGCTGAACTGCAGACTCACATGATCTGGATTCTTTCTCTGACCCCCCCCCCCCGCCCCTTCTAAAAAATAGTAGGGGAAAAAAAAAAGATTTGGCGAATTATGTCGTTAGAGATCATAATGGAAAACTCCTCAGTGTGGTTTCTGGGAGCGGTAGCGGTCAGCAGCTCTTGATGCGGTCGCTGTAAAATGCGGATTTATGGTGGGGCACTGGCCAGCTGGCCAGCTTCGGGGGCACGGAACACAAAGCCCGCGAGCGATCCAGGGGTGCTGAGCCCCGGAACCCTCTCTTCTGGGCAGCGCCGCTCTCCTAAGAAAACCGTATTGCTGGCAGTGTTTGTTTAAAACAAAAGAAAACATGGAGAATAGCATGTTAGTTCGTTTGGGAAGCTACTGACAAGTAAGCAAATTAAAAAGAAAGAGCAGCACGTTGTCATAGCAACAGTGCAATTAAATTACTTTACTGTCAGCCATGATATAATTTTCCTGTTTGGTAGCTCAGGAGACGTAAAACTTTTTTCCTCTGGAGCTAAAGTTGACTTCAGCGGCTTGGTCTTTTTTTTTTTTTTTTTCCTCTTTTGTACTCGACTGTGTGGATATTCCTTGTTATCAGAAAATTAGGTTATTTGATGAGGGGAGTCCCGTGAAAACTTTGAGCGGACAAGCCTAGCCTTGATTTGTTTACAAAGAAGGTAAAAGCTGTATCAGGCTGGTCTCTGTCTTACCTCCAAACTGAAGACACTAGATTATTCTTTAATAGGTATCCTGTACTACTCAGAGTAGCCTCCCTATTTGATGAAAAACATATTCCCTGTGGATGAACTGGAAGTGTCTGAACTACCTGCTTCCATGGGACTTTGGTGCCTGAAAATTTTTTCCTCCTCACAGTTGGACATTTCAGGGCGGCTCCAGAGAGCACCCCCACCCCCCAGGGCCTTCTGTCTGCGGGCTGTTTGTCCACCTTTGCCCCCCCTTACCCTGCGGCTCCCAGGGGTGGGCGGTGTGGGGGGTGGCACTACCAGTTCTCAGGTACCTTTGGGTATTCAGTGCCCCACATATGCTTTCTAGAGCTTCCCCAGCTGAAGTGGCAGTTATTTTAGGCATGGCGTCAGTGAACTTTTGGAGCCATAGAATGATCCTGTCTTTGCTTTTGCTGTGTCCATTTTTTTTCTTTTTCTTTTTTTTTTTCTAAACAGCCTGCATGATGTTACTCAGGGGTGGTTGTGCTTAGTCACTCAGTCGTGTCTGACTCTTTTGAGACCTCGTGGGCTGTAGCCCACCAGGCTCCTCTGTCCATGGGGCTCTCCAGGCAGAAATACTGGAGTGGGTTGCCATGCCCTCCTCCAGGGGATGGAACCCAGGTCTCCCACATCGCAGGTGGATTCTTTACTGTCTGAGGCACCAGGGAAGCCCAGGGCTGGGGTGGAGGACAAAACAGACACCCTTCTTGCACCCAGCACGCTATGGGAGCGTGGGAGGCCTCTTTCCTTATCTTCCTATTCTTTCTATCTCAGGTTCAGTGCTCGAGGGATGAACGTGCTTTGTCGCTGTTGGGGTCACCCCCCCCCATTGTCTTTCCTCCTCAGATATTTTACCCCTGTGCTGGGTTGTTGATAAAAATGGGGGAGGAGCAGAACAGAATTCCTTAGCAGTTTTTGTTGGATTTGCCTTCTTTCTTGAAGCTCCTGGCTGCTCTCCTGACTTTTTGCACTGATTTTAATTTCAGTGGATGGCTCGTCTTCACATTCCTCTTTATTTGCGTGGTGTCTGACAGTGCTCACTTTTTTGTTCAGGGTGTAGTGTCCCAACGAAATTAACTGTGCTTCCTCCTCCACTTTGAATCCACAGAATAATTTGGCATCCCTCTTTAGACTTGCCAAATGTTATTAACATTGCAGTTTTAGGTCTTGACTTGTGGTGGAAAAAAAGAAAAAGTCAAATAGAACACTACTAAAGTGGTTCTCACCATAGCCAGTTTTAATTCCCAGGCAGTTGTGATGGTCTTCGCATGGAAACAGCTGAACGTAACCTGAAACAGCGGGCCTTCACCTTTCAGGTGTGTCTTTATTTTTTTTCCCTGAGAAACGTAAATAGTAAGACCTGTCACCCAAAGTGACCTGGGTTGTGGCCGCACTTATTTTGTGGTGTTTTACTGTGAGGCTCAAAAGAATTTTGTACATTTTCATGTAAAGCAGGTAAACAGAGGCAAGCAGGAAATAACTGATTTTCCTAGGGTCACGGTGAGAGGCTTCATGGATCGGGAAGAAGGCCTTGTGGAATTTCCCTTTTTGGGTTTTTTTTGATTATGGCAGTATAGTTGACTTCCAGTGCTGCGTTAGTTTCTCCTGTGCAGTGGAGTGGTTTTATACCTAATATGTATTGGTTTTAACATTGCTTTCCGTTACAGTCTATCACAGGTTGGAATACTGTTCCCCTGTGCTGTGATACAGTCGGGCCTTGCCAGCACAGCTGGACGGATCTTAGTTCCCCAGCCGGGGATGGAACCTGTAGCTTCTGCAGTGGGAGCGCTGAACGCTACCCCCGGACGCCAGGGGCTCCCCAGGACCTTGTGGTTCGTCCACGCTGGGTGTGACGGACTCCCAGTCCCCTCTTCCCCTCGCGTTCTTCTCGTGACGCAGGAGCCCCTGCAGGCGCGCGCCCGTTCCGGGTCTCGTCCTCGCGGGCCGTCGGTCCCCGCGCTGGGCTCCGGCGGCTCCGCGCTGGGCTCGGGCAGCTCCGATCTGCTCCCGGCGGCCCGGGGAGGGGGTGTCTCTGGCGGGCAGGGCGCCCGCCGAGCCGGCGGGGCGGGGTCCGCGGCTGCCTCTCTGCCGGCGGGGGTCCCCCCTCATCTTCTCTGTCTTGTGTGTTTCAGGAGCCTTCACGTAAATGGGTCCAGTCATGCCTCCCAGCAAGAAGCCGGAAAGCTCAGGAATTAGCGTCTCCAGCGGGCTGAGTCCGTGTTACCGGGGCAGCGGCTTCTCCAAGGCCCTCCAGGAAGACGATGACCTGGACTTCGCCCTGCCCGACATCCGCCTAGAGGAGGGGGCCATGGAAGATGAGGAGCTGACCAACCTGAACTGGCTGCATGAGAGCAAGAACCTGCTGAAGAGCTTCGGGGACTCGGTGCTGCGCAGCGTCAGCCCGGTCCAGGACCCGGACGACGAGCCGCCGCCGTCGCCCGCGCACTCCGACGTGCCCTACGACGCCCGGCAGAACCCCAACTGCAAGCCCCCCTACTCCTTCAGCTGCCTCATATTCATGGCCATCGAGGACTCTCCCACAAAGCGCCTGCCCGTCAAGGATATCTACAACTGGATCTTGGAACACTTTCCGTATTTTGCAAACGCACCTACTGGGTGGAAAAACTCAGTGAGACACAATTTGTCCTTGAATAAATGTTTTAAGAAAGTGGACAAAGAGAGGAGTCAGGTAAGCCTCGGGGGCTGGAGCTCAGGTTTTTCTTTTGGAAGTGAAACATGTCTCTCCATGAACAGAAAGTGTTCAGGAGTGTGAATCTGTTGTGTGGAAGGGGCCGTTGCGTAAACGGAGAACTCTGTCTCGTTGCATGCGATCAGGCGGTTGTCAAGAACTTCCTTTTCCTGAGTTTGGTGTTTCTGAAGCTGGCTTGAGGGCTTCCCACTGGGAGCAGGGTTACAAAACAGTGGTTTGCAGACCTGATGGGTTCTTAGTATGGTCATCCTTCAGCGTGGGTGGGTCCCTTTGGTTTTCAAGACCAAACAAAAGCCTGTACTCTGATTGCAGCCATGAACCATGAGGAGTGTAAATAGGAATAATAAATATATGTAGGAAATTTGTCACCAAGTGCTAGAGACATGTGGCATTTGTATTCTTTCTGAATATTAACTCAGAGAAAGGCATTGGTCTAGGATTCTGGAATAAATATACAGTGGTGGACATTGTGTGGATGACGTGAACATCTTTATATACTGCAGAACAAAGACCCCCAGTGCCCAGGTGCCTCTCTTGAAATTCTGGGCTCTGTAAAGTGTTTGGCAACTTTGAAATTCCCTCTCAGTGTGGAAAAGTGGGCTGAGAGTTAGGTTCTCATTCAAGACTGGCTTTTTAAAAGGTTGAATATTTGCTTTGAAGCCTTTAAAGCTCGAGCCTCGTAATTTGCTAAAGAAGTTTTAATAATTTGCTTCATCTTTCTTGTATGGAATATAATAGGTAGATGGAGAAGGCAATGGCAGCCCACTCTAGCACTCTTGCCTGGAAAATCCCATGGACAGAGGAGCCTGGTAGGCTGCAGTCCATGGGGTCGCTAAGAGTCAGACACGACTGAGCGACTTCACTTTCACTTTTCACTTTCATGCATTGGAGAAGGAACTGGCAACCCACTCCAGTGTTCTTGCCTGGAGAATCCCGGGGATGGGGAGCCTGGTGGGCTGCCGTCTGTGGGGTCACACAGAGTCGGACACGACTGAAGCGACTTAGCGGCAGAAAGAAGGTGGGCTATTAGGAAAATGGTGACCTAGCTTGAAGTTCTGAAAAGTAACATGCGTGCGTGCTTAGTCGCTTCAGTCGTGTCTGACTCTGTGAAACCCTGTGGACTGTAGCCCGCCAGGATTCTCTGACCATGGGATTCTCCAGGCAAGAATGCTGGAGTGGGCTGCCATATCCTCTTCCAGGGGATCTTCCCGACCCAGGGATCGAACCTGCATCTCTCGCTTTGGCAGGCGAGTTCTTTGCCACTAGCGCCACCTGGGAAGCCCAAAAAGTAACGTGGCCACGGCTAAGATAACTTGGCGGAAAACCACTCCACCCAGTTTTCACGCTGCCATGTCCTACAGCTTTGGCTCCTATGCTAGTGGTGCTGCAGTGTGCAGCGGGTGATTTGCTTTCCTTTTTTTAATATTTATTTGGCTGCACCAGGTCTTGGCTGCAGGGATCCTGACCGGGGATCGAACCCAGGCCCCCGCCTTGGGAGCTCGGAGTCTTAGCCAGTGCGCCATCAGAGAAGTCCCTGACTTCCACGCTTTTTGAAATTCAGGTTCAGGCTCAGGCCCACTCTCGTGTGGGCTCAGCAGCTGCACAGGGTGGGGCCTTTCGTTTCCTCTGTCTCCGGGAACAGGTTTCTGCTTCTAGTAGGATCTTGAGCCCGAGAAGATTCTACTTGCCCAAGTCTGCGGCTGGCCGGGCTGAAGCCCCGTTTCTCCCTGCTGCCCCTGGGCGTGCTTGCCAGCAGGTGCTGCTCACCCAGCGTCTGTGCCGAAGGTGGGGTGGGATGGCGTGCAGGGCCTGAGGAGCGCGTTGCCTGGGAGGAGGAAGCTGTGGACGCTGAGGAGCTTTGCTGCTGACCTGGGAGCAGGTGGCACCTCGTCCAGCGTGCAGGAGTGAACACGCCTGAGCGCCCCGGCCCTGCCCTCACAGGTCCTCATCCCGTAACTGTAACCGTCACGGGATGCTGCCGCTGTCCCCAGGAGTCCGTCACACTCTCCTCCCGTCCTTATCCCAGAAGGGCCGTCGGGAGACTGACCTCTGGACTCGACTCTGCTGAGTGTTTCCTGATCGTTCCTTGAACTTAGAGAAAACTCGCTGTTTCCCTATGAAGAACTAAGTCCGTAACCTTAAAAACTTCCATACAGGTGGGTCCTCTGGAAAGGGAAGGTCTGGACAAGCACTTCCACATCCCAGGTGGCGCTAGTGGTAAGGAAGCCGCCTGCCAATGCAGGAGACATAAGAGACGCAGGTGTGATCCCTGGGTGGGGAAGACCCCCGGGAGGAGGGCAAGGCAAACCACTCCTGTATTCTCTCCTGGAGAATCGCATGGACAGAGGAGCCTGGCGGGCTACGGTCCTTGAGGTTGCAAAGAGTCGGACACAACCTAAGCGACTGAGCACGCGGCACGGAGAAGCAACCACAGGGTCAGAAGGCAGAGGAGACAGAGCTGCCAGGCCCGCCAGGGTCGCACGTCCCTGCTGCCGTGATGACCGGGGCTTTCAGTTTGGTGTGAAACGATTCTGCACGTTACCGCACTCCTGGCTTGGCGTGTCTGCTCTCACGCCGGGCCACATGAAAGTAATTTAGCAAATGCACACTCTGAAATGTTCAACAAGGCCAGCTCCACGGCGAGCGGAGGCACTCGGGAGTTATCGTTCATCAGCCTGGGGCGTGACAAGCGGGTGTCCCACGGCTCTGCCCGGCACCCCACCCGGCACCCCCACGCTGCTCTGGGAGCCCGGTTTGCCCGGGGTGACGGCTGTCATGGCACACGCAGCGCCTGTTGAAAGGGAACGGTTTCGAGGGCTTGGAGGTGGTTAATCCTGTGAAACGCAGAGTCGGTGCTCCCCGGCTGGCCGGACCTGTACCGACATGCTTCCGATGAGATGCCAGTCGGTTCTGTGGTCGGGAGCTTGTTCCCAGCGTTGCTGATGCTGCAAGAACAGAGTAGGGATGTGAGCTCCCCGCCTCTCTCCGCTTCCCTCTGGCTCCCCAGGGGCCAGCTGGAGGCTGCCTGGTGAGGGGCAGGCTCCCGGGTGCCCTCAGGCACTGGCCCCAGCCCCTTCGCTTGCGAGTGAGTCAGGGAAAGGCGTGTCCCCCACGCTCTGCCTGGTGAAAGCCCCTCGGTCTCGCAGGTAAGCTTGTTTTTCCCCAGGGGATTTTACTTGGATGTAGCTCCTGCGCTGAGGTTCCACTGCAGCTCAGTGGTTATGCGGGTGCCTGAATGCTGGTGAGAAGGATGGCGGGGGGCAGGTGGAAGCCTTGGGTTTGTGTGCGCAGGGTCAGCCATCCCACTTCTGTTCGCTTGTTTAAAGTGCAGGATCACACGTAGGCCAAGATGCACAAGTGTGAGCGTGCAGAATCCGGTGTGATCCTTGTCTCTGGGGGCCTGGGGGCCTTGTCTCTGTGGCACAGCTGCTTGACCGGGGCTGGAGAGGGGACTCCCTGAAATGCTCCGGAGTCACCTGTGGCTCTTACACACCCACCACTTCTCCTGATTCAGCAGCAGAGACTCTGTTTCAGCAGGATTAAGGTGGCTGGGGAAAACCAAAATTCTTAATAAGCTTCATATTTCTGATTTCATCCAGATTTGGGAATCCTTGAATCAGATGCCCTTTCGGGTTCTTTCCAATGCAGAGATTTCATCAAGAACATATTCTCATGAATGAGTAAGTTAGGTGTGAATAGTATTTTTTTTCCCATTTTATTTCTGATTGGAATTTGAAAGATAGAGGTTTTTTTTTTTTTCTTTCTCTCCAATCATGGAACATTTCAGACATGTACAGTACAGAGAACAGTGTAGTGACTCTGTAACCATCATCACCACTGGCCACACCAGACTCAGTAGTTAACAAGCTGGCCTCCCTTATTCATTCATTTTTGTCCTTCTGTTCTTAAGTAATTTGAAGCAAATCCTATCCCTTGTGTTATTTTATTCCGACACGTTTTAGTGTGTTTCGGAGTCGTTTCCGTAACCACAGTGCCAGTGTCACCTCTAACAAAATGAACAGTTCTTTGGCATCACCAGATGCCAGGTCTGTTGTTCAGATATTCTTGATGGTTTACAAAATGTTTGTTTGAATCAGGATCCAGACGTCGTTTAAGCGTTGCATTGGGCTCTGGTGCTTCAACCTGTTTTCATCCGCGGCAGACGCCCGGCCCCTTCCTTGTCAAATTGACCCCTCTGCATAATATGTCTGCTTCATTGGGGTTTCATTAAGCTTGTTCCTCCGTCCCCTTGTATGTCTCCCCTGTGAAATGGAAGTGCGTGCCAAAAGGCTAGATCCCGTTCTGGCTTGTTTGGCGCCCGGGGGTACTTTGTGGCCGCGTCCCGTGCCCCCTCGCGTCAGGGAGGCGGGTGGACCCACGCCTGGGGGCGCTGAGCCTGAAGTGCGGTTCACGTGGGGTTGGCTGCACTCTCCTCTGCAGAGTCCCCTTCAGCCTTTCATCTCGCGGTCTCATCCGCGGGTAGCCTTTGCCCAGATCAGTCGGGACAGAGGTCCAGAGTCTGGGATTCCGTTTGGAATTTGCTAACCACAGATCTAGTTGGAACCACAAGACTGGTGTGTGCTAACCTCTCTGAGTATTTGTAAATGAGACATAGAGCACCGTTTTTACTTTTTATAAACTGGATTATAGTGGCTCAGGTGTGCGTGTTGCTATTCTGTGCTCTTTCTTGACTTTCCAGTTTAACAGAACATACTGTTGTCATAAGAGCATTTATAAGGGAGACAGTGTACACAAGTGTATCTATTATATTCAGAGCTTTAAGTACAGTTTTAGCTTATAAATATAAGCAGCTTGTCTTGGTTGAAAGAGGCCTCGATTGGAAGCCAAGACACCTGCTTCACATTTTGATGCTGGAAGTACATGGCTGCCTGGACCTCAGTTTCCTCAGCTATAGAAGCAGAATTTTATTGTTACTTGGGGCTTCTTAACCTGGGGTCTTTGAATGTCAGAGGCTTTGCAGACAGCCTGAAATTGTTGATAGCATGTCATGTGACTATGCATTTTCCTAGAAGATGTCAAGATTTTGTTCGATCAGTTTTTTGGTTCTTAGTGGGACTCCTGACCCTGGAAAGGTGAAGAACCACGCGTGTTTTGTAATAACAGTAATGGACTTAGAGAACACTTTATTTGTGCTTTCCCAATAGCTTATTTCTTCCTCACTACAACCCTATGAGGTAGGCCCTAATTTCATTCTTAAAATAGATGGTGATTAAGCTCAGAGTGGTTAAGGGACTTGCCAGAGGTCACACAGCTAGTAAGCAGCAGAGCAGGAATTCACGCTAATCCCCTCCAGCTCTGAAGGACATGTGCTGACCTTAGCCCCAGTGCTGGACCACGCTTCCTCAGTATAGAGGCTGGTCGTTGATCTCGGGGTGCTTCCTAAAAGTATGCTATGAACACCAGTTATAGAGGAACTAAAATAACTCAAATACACCCGGAATTTACTCTGGGGGTACAGGGTAGAGGAAGATAAATACAGAGAATGTTTTTGTGCTTTGAAATGGGGCCGACCTTTAAGCAGCTGGAAAGGCGTTGAGTTTGCACGAAGCATATGGTGCGCGGCCCTCCCAGCTCCTCACTTCCAGGTTCTCTCCCAGGCCCCCTGCCTCCCAGGTCCCCTCCACAGAGGTCTGGCCCAAGTTCAAAGTCCCTTATCCCTGTGTTTATGCAAATTCTGCCTCCAGTTCCCAGCCCCCTTGATGTTCGCTTTTCCATCCTGGTGGATGAAATTTCTTTTTCAGAAGCAGTTTTGAAAGTGCAGCCCCTCCGATGCAGAGCACCCCTCATATAGCAGCGCCCCTGTATCACAGTTGTTCTTATTCCCTCCCCTTGGGGGTGCAGCCGCAGAATCAAGAGCATTTCCTTTCCCCATGACAGTGCCATCACACCCGTGACGGTCATTTTAGGAAGAAGAAGGGCCTTAACTACCACTGTTATTATTTTGTCGGGGGCAGAGGGGAGGTTGGTGGTAAATGATGCTTTTTGATAAACTCTGCAGTTCGGCCTTGTTGAGTACATTACTAAAAATTGGGGGTAGTGTTGCGTGGTGGGACATGCAAAAATGAGATGAGGTGTAAAAGATTCTTCTGTGGTCGTCAGGGCAGGCGACAGTCCTGTTTACCTCTGAGCTGGGGCCACCCTGCGTAGAGCAGGAACACGGCCTCTTTCTCACCAGAGCCTGCTGCCTGGCAGGCTGTTCTCCATGGTCCGCGTTGTACGCTGTGTTGCCTTGGAAGGTTGAGACGTTACCGGGGTCTCTGGGGGGCCTGAAGTAAACATCCTCCCATGTCACAGTCCCTGGAATAGAAAGCACTTCATACCAGCATCCTCAGGGAGGCCCACAGATCTGTGTCCTGCCTTCTGGCCACGCTGCGCTTTCAGTCCTTCCCATCTGTTCCATCAGGACCCTGCTCCACCGCCCCGATTCTTCCAGGTGGAGGTGCCTTGGCTGGGGGACGTTTCTGTTGTCTTCCTCTTGCCTCACTCGTTCATTCAGCAGACTTTGAAAGCACCTGTTGTGTTCAGAACCAACTGTTCTTCCTGTGCTAAGTGCTAGAAGGGTACCGGGTTGGGTGAGTGGCCCCGGCCTGGAGAGCCTTCTCGGTCGGGTGGGCCCATCTGCACGGCGTCCTCCGTGCTCACGGAGCGCCCCGGCAGAAGCCATTCTTCCTGTGCGCGCTTCTCCTCTCCTTGGTCAGTTTCCTGTTTCTCATATCTTCGCTCTTCTGGCCCATCTGTTTCAAGAGGACCCTGCTTCTCTAGTGCCCTAGTGATTCCTCTGCTACCGACCTTGGTGAGGGTCCCTACAGGTGTCCTGGAAAGCTTGGTTCTTCTGGATCTGAGGATCCCATTAATGCATCTGTCTAGTATTGCAATGCAGGAGACCCTGGTTCAATCGTTGGGTTGGGAAGATCCGCTGGAGGAGGGATAGGCTACCCACTGCAGTAATCTTGGGCTCTCCTGGTGGCTTAGCTGGTAAAGAATCCACCTGCAATGCGGGAGACCTGGGTTCCTTCCCTGGGTTGGGAAGATCCCCTGGAGAAGGGAAAGGGTACTCACTCTAGTATTCTGGCCTGGAGAACTCCATGGACCGTATAGTCCATGGGGTGGCAAAGAGATGAAGAGGACTGAGCGACTTTCATTTTCAGTATTGTTTTGCATTCTCTTAGGTAGAGCTTGGTGGTACCCAGGTAAGTCTGTGAGATACTTCTTCATTGAGGGACTACCTGGATATGCAACCAGTGAGAGACTCTTCTCAGAATCTCCCCTGTTGAGCTGAAGAGGCTCCAGGAGTTCCCTCTGAAATCACTTTAGCCGCGGGATAATTCTCTGCGCTAAACAATATAGGAATTTGGCACACCAGTCTCCTCTTGGAAAGTCGTGTGTTTTGCTTTTAGTGATGGGTTGTTGGGATTAATTCATTCCCCCTTGCAGAGCCTTTGAACGTCTTAATGCTCTGAAGCTTTAGCAATGTGGTGACAGGTTTTAGATTTTTTTAGAAAATCCCCCCTTCTTCTCAATGGACATTTTTATGGTTGAAACAGATGATGATGAAGACATGTGTATATATACACATATGCATTTAAAGGTTGATATGACGTTCATTTTGATGATACTGTGTTTATAGGCTGATCTTTTGTTTGTGGATTTCAGCCATGTGGCCCCCTTGAAGTGTTTAATTCTTGTTCTCCGCCCCTGTCGCTGGTAACTTGCTTGTTGTTCCTCTCAGTGAACATGTCCAGCCGCCTGGTAAGGATTTTTCTTTCTTCCTCTTCATCCTGTCGTGTTTCGTTCCCTTTCTTCCCTCCCTCCTCTGTTGTTCATTGCGGCAGGCTGGCTGGTTTGGGCTTCGTGGCTCCACGGCGCGTGGGATCTTAGTTCCCTGGCCAGGAATCGAACCCACATCCCCTTCTTTGGAAAGTAGATTTTTAACCACTAGGCCAGGGAGGTTCCCAGCCGAGTAAGAGTTATCCCCTGGCTGCATTTGCTTTAACACTGGCTTCAAGGGGCTTCCCTGGTGGCTCAGACAGTAAAGAATCTGCCTGCACTGCAGGAGACCCAGGTTCAGTCCCTGGGCTGGGAGGATCCCCTGGAGAAGGGAATGGCAACCCCCTGCAGTATTCTTGCCTGGAGAATGAGAATCCCCGTGGACAGTGGACAGAGGAGCCTCGCGGGCTGCTGCCCGTGGGGTCACAGAGAGTCAGACACTTTCACTTTCTGGCTTCAGAGCGTTCAGACAGTTGAAATTCAGTCCTGTCACTCCTGTGGGATGCCTCTGCCTTAGTAGAGTCAGTGTCTCATTGCCTGTGACTTCAGGGGCTCTGAGCGCTTTTTACTTATTTGTTCAGTAGCATTATTTGGTAATATCAAAGGTTAAAATAAAAACTAAGATTTGGTTTTTGCCTTTCAGATGTTTACATTCCAGTGAAATAGGAGACATTATACAAACACAGATTTAAACAAGTGTAAACCATCGCAGGTATGAGAAGAGTGTCTGCTCCATAAGTGAGGACGGTCAGGGAGACTTCCCATCCCCAGAGAGGGCACTTGGAGCTGAGATAAAAGTAGTAATGGGCGGGTTTTGAATATTCCTTCTGGGGGCGGGACACTTGAATAAATTGTTAACAAGCATGAATGGACATGAGACCTCCAAGGATAGATTAGTTAGGTGGAGGTTTGACTGTTTCTATTAAAAGACGCTTGCTCCTTGGCAGAAAAGCTATGATCAACCTAGACAGCCTATTAAAAAGCAGAGACATTACTTTGCCAACAAAGGTCCATCTAATCAAAGCTATGGTTTTTCAGTAGTCATGTGTGGATGTGAGAGTTGGACTATAAAGAAAGCTGAGCCCTGAAGAATTGATGCTTTTGAACTGTGTTGGAGAAGACTCTTGAGAGTCCCTTGGACTGCAAGGAGATCCAACCAGTCTGTCCTAAAAGAAATCAGTCCTGAGTGTTCATTGGAAGGACTGATGCTGAAGCTGAAACTCCAATACTTTGGCCACATGATGGGAAGAGCTGACTCATTTGAAAAGGCCCTGATGCTGGGAAAGATTGAGGGCAGGAGGAGAAGGGGACGACAGAGGATCAGATGGTTGGAGGGCATCACCCACTCGATGGCCATGAGTTTGAGCAAGGTCTGGGAGTTGATGATGGACAGGGAAGCCTGGCATGCTGGAGTCCATGGGGTCGCAAAGAGTCGGACACGACTGAGTGACTAAACTGAACTAATCATAAACAGGAACTCCAAAAACTGGTGAATTGAACAAGCTAGACGTGCATTGCTTTGCCACATAAAGCAGGTCTTGAGGAATTAGACAGAAACCCACCTTGCATCCAGCTTTCTCCTCTGCTGTTCTCAGTACACTGCATGTTTCTGGTGTCACATCTTCTCATGGTCTAAATGGCTTCTGCTAGCTTGTTCTTTCAGGAAGCAGAAAAGGGTATGCAGGGAGACAAAAGGGAGTCCCACTGAGTTACTAATTTTAAGGAGCTTTTCAGAAACAACCCCCCCCCCCCTTTGCTTTCATCTTGTTGGCTAGCTCCTGGCCACAGGAACCCTGTTGGCAGCAAAGACGGCTGGGAAATGTAGTCTTTTAGCCGAGGCCATTGCTCTCGCAAGGAAAATGCTGAGTCTGTTACTAAGCAAGCATGAGATTTTCTGTCACAGAGGTCCGAACGGTCTCGGAGATGAATGTTGCTGGGCCTAAGGGATGTGTTGGAACAGTGTCAGAGAAGAGGAAAGAAATGGGTGATCAGAAAGGTTATGTAAATAAGTATGAAGAATTGGTGGAGGAGGTAGGGTGCTAAAGGGAAACGTTAAATTGTTCTAGTAACGTAAGTAAAGCGGAGATGATGACCCATTTTTCAGACATTCCATTTATTGGGGTTTTGCTTCCAGATATTCTAGTTAAGTTGCATTTAATATCTTCAGAAGCGACAGCTTGATAGAGGTGAAGATGCAGTCTTGTGCCAGGTGTGATAAGAAGAAAAGCAGGAGAGATACATGGTTGAAGATAGGGAGGGGGGTAAAGTAGTTCTTTTGACAATAGCTCGATGGTTTGCTATGCGAGGTTACCGACAGTTTCAAAAAGAGAAGGAATTCTTTGATGTGTGTGTGTGTGTGTGTGTGTGTGCGTGCGTGTGTTTTGGCGCCGTTTGAGTACTTTTGCTTGTGAACTTGGCAGGAGACCAGTAAACACGGGCAGAGTGACTGCGCTGCTTCTCGGGGGAGAGGGTCTCCAATTCCCCCTCCCTCTTTCCCTTGCGTCCCCACGGGGCGTGTCGGGCCCCCTCCGGGGCCGGTGCGTTAGAGGTGAGTGCTGCCTTCACCGGAGCTCTGCGTAGGGTCTCCTACAGATTGGTGACTGTCATCCTCAGGGGACGGGGCCCATAAGTGACTTCACTGGTGTCAGGAAACAGCTGGCGGAGCGCTCGGACACACGTACTTTGTGTTCAGAAGAAAAGACCAAGTCATGTGAGCGCTGGCTCCAGTCGTGGTTGTTGTGGAAGCAGAAAAGAAGCACATCCAGTCTCCTGGCATTAGAGGGCCGGCAGCGTGGCTCAGAGCTGGGGTGCAGAGTCTCGCTCAGGACACCTGGAGTGCTCCATAGAATGCTGTATTCCTTCTAGAATCTTCCCCAGGCGCAGTCATGTAAAGTGAGAAATTGCATTTACAGCCACAGTTCTGAGACGTTACGGAAGCCTTACTCTGCAAAGTGAGAATTAGATTGCATTTCCAAACAGGGCTTCCCTGGTGGCTCAGTGGTAAAGAATCCACCTGCCAGTGTAGGAGATGCAAATTTGATCCTCGGGTCAGGAAGATCCCCCTGGAGAAGGAGACGGCAACCCACTCCCGTATTCTTGCTGGGAAATTCCTTGGACAGACGAGCCTGGCGGGCTGCTGTCCATGGGGTCACAGAAGAGTTGAACACGTCTTAGCGACTAAACAACAGCAACTCAGAAAGAGAAGTAGCGTCAGTCATCTCAGAAGTATTTTCAGCAGAGTTCAGTCATGCAGTACATGTTCGTGACGTGCCAGGTGCCATTCTGGGTCCCGGGGATACAGTGATGACCTGTGATGCATCGTCCCTCGTATTTCTCCTGGATCACCCACATGGTGGGGGCAGAGAGGGTGACAGGGAGGGCTGTGTGTAACAGTAGATCCATACGTGGACACACGTAGGTAATGCTGATACCTGCAGTGAAGACAAACGGGAGAATGGCCTAGAGGGGGTGGGGAGGAGAGCAGAGGCTTCCCGCGGCAGCTGACTGGGCCAGCCTTGAGTAGCAGGAGAGATGCAGGCAAGAGAGCCTTGGAGAGAGAACAGCACATGCAAAGGCCCCGGCAGCGGCTTGAAATGTCCATGGGCCTGAAAGAAGGCCTGTAGGAGGTATGTCAGGGAGTGGGGATAAAGTGTTTAAAGGGACAGGGCCGGGAGCGTCTGCTTGGGGCTTGTTCTCTGGTGCAGGTTAGAGGTGATGGAAGTGATGCTGACTTGGACCAGCAGTGGGGTGTGCCGATGAAGGCCTGAGTGCAAACGTGGCTTGGGAAGTGGGCGGCATGGCTGGAGCCAGAAATACTGTTTTGACCATGATGAATTTGAGATGGCTTTTGAACATCTAGGTGGAGCTCTCAAGTCAGAAGTTTGATAACGTGAGTTTCAAGCTCGCTGGAGAAGTCGGAGTCAAGGTATTAATCTGGGACGCATTAGCGCTTATTTGGTGAAAACTAAAGAGGATTTCTGGATTACCTCTCCTTTAGAGAGGAGCTGAAATCAAGCCTCTATTTTAGTTCTGTTGGAAATTTTATTTCCATTAGTGTTTGACTAGGGAGTTCATTTGGGGGTATATTCAGCCTGGTGAATAAAAAACAAAAGAGGTTTATATTTAGAGGGAAAAGCTCAGAATTATTTAAAAAATAACTTATCTGTCGTTACGGTAGTTACTGCATGCAGTTTTACAGGCAGAAGAGAATATAACTTCCAAATGCGCTTGGGGCCAGGGACATCTCTGATTTGATGAGAGAAATGCACTCCAATGAACATTCCTTTTAATAGAGCCCCCTGACCAGGCGGCTCAGTGGTGAAGAATCTGCGTACCATTGCAGGAGATAAGGAGACTCGGGTTCCATCCCTGGGTCGGGAAGATCCCCTGGAGGAGGAAATGGCAGCCCACTCCAGTATTCTTGCCTGGAGAATCCCACAGACAGAGGAGCCTGGCGTGGACAGAGGGGCTGGGCTACCGCGAGGCTCTTCTGTCCGTGGGGTCGCAAGAGTCAGACATGTCTTAGCCACTAACCCACCACCCCTATACCTAACCATGACTTCTGTGAGTTCCCTGCTATCTGGTCCCAAGCTCGGGAGAGGGGTTTTTCCTGTATACGTGTCTCCAAGCAACGAGATTTGCAGTGGATCTGGAAAGTAAGCGTTGCTTCAGCCACGGAGTTGCTGCTGTGGAGGCTCCACTGCTCTCAGGGGATGGACAAGCTGACCAAACGGGTCTCGACACGTGGTGCGGAGCCCTGTAATGTCGGGCCGCCTGTGCCGGCCCCGCTGGTGTAAAATCAGCCTTGCTTTAGAAGAGATCACTGCCCTTCCGGCTTGCAGAAGGAAGGGCTTACCAAAGTAATAAATCAGGCAGAAGTAGCTGCTGTCAGTCGAAATAGATTCTAAGAGAGATCTCCTGGTGGAATTTATTTAGCTTCACTTAAAGGAGAATGTCCTCATCAGGGTACATTTGGTTGCAAGGAAAAGAAAGGCACCCAAGCTGCCTTAAGAAAAGGATGCTCAGCCCAAGTCCTCAGCAGCAGTTCCCTGGACCGGTGGAGACGGGCGGTAAAGCACGTCTGGGGTCCGTGGCGATTCACGCCGCTCCTTCCGTCTGTGCGGTCTCCTCATCAGCCTGGCTTCCTCCCTGTGGCCCTTGACTCCGCGTCTTCACACCACCGGCTCCCCGAGGCGGTGCTGGCGTGCTTGGCACCAGCCCTTGTGATGTGATGGCCCCAGTGCCCCAAGGAGCCGGCTCCACCACCCCCGCGCAGTGTCTGTCATTATTTCAGACACACAGGCCCGTGCTCCCTCCATCAGACAGGGTTGGTCCTGGTCCCAGCAGGGGCAGGGTCCCCCAGGTCAAGACAGCAGTTAGGGCCATCTGTTAATCTGGAATGAGGAGTGGGCTTGGACTGGGGCTTGAAACGTGCCTTCAACAAAAAAGTTTTTTGGAAAGACTTTGGTCTTTGGAAACAACTTTTTGTTAATATTTTTTTTTTTTTAATGTGAACTGTTTTCAAAGTCTTCATTGAATTTGTTACAATATTGCTTCTATTTTTTTATGTTTGGGTTTTTTTGGCTGCAAGGTGTGTGGGATCTTACCTCCCCAACCTGGGACTGAAAGCAAACTCCCTGCGTTGGAAGGCGAAGTCTTAACCAGGGGACCGCCAGGAAAGTCTCAGGAACATTTTAATAATGCAGAGGAAAACAATGAGTAACCTTGGAGTCCTCCGTGAGTTCTGCTTTCCTCTGTGTCCTCTCAGCATCTCCCTCTTGGATAACAGACTCTCATACCACAGAACTTGGGTACCATCTTGCGCCTCCCTTTGTTAGGGTCTCTGTGATGAGTTCATCTTTCTCGAATTTTGTTTCCATAGATTTGGGGCTGGTGATTCTCACACTAACAGTGTTCCTTGATGGCTGCTTCTTCCTGCCAGCCGCCTTCAAATTGCTTGTAATCACAGGGTTGAGTGGTAACTAAAAATGATGAACTCTAGCCTCCAGTTACAGACAGGAGTAAATGTCGGGTATCCAACACAGGTTGTCCTGATTTTCAAGAACAAGAGATGGGGTAACGGGTCTTGCTAATGACCATCGTGTACTGCTCCTGTCATCACGTTGAGATTGTTCAAAATGGGGAGAAAATGTAATTACTTCCTGCCAGGGACTGGAGATGATGAAACTCTGGTGGAATAGACTGGGCAGAGGTAAAAAGAGACCAGGGAATTATCGTTTGCCAACTGCCAAGGGACCGATTGTCCAATGGCCAGAATGGCATGGTTTGGGAATCCAAAGGGGAAAAGGATCCCTGGGGGTTAGCAGAGCCGTGGGAGAAATCCTGGAGAGGAGAGGGGATTTCATTAGCTGGGTGGCCAGGGCTCTGGCTGGTGACAGGGAGAGAGGAGGTCACTGGAGTGATTAGGGTTAACTTGGACGTGGGGGTGGGAATGCATATGGTGGAAGACTGGGTTTGAAACTGGGGACTGACATGTTCACCCGCCTTGTTGGGAGTTGTTTGTGATTGTGTGAGGCGTTTGTATCCACGAGCGTGTAGCTTTCCAACAGTGGTACAGCAGATACTGTGTTCGCTTTACAAGTGGCGAGACTGAGGCTCAAAGAAATTCATCAGCTTGCTAAGTGACCCAGCCAGATGTTTAACCAAGATCTGGGATTTCTGCTTTCCTTTACCCCAGTTGGCTGAAGCAGAGGGCCCCTGTAAGAAAGAGGTTTGCAAGGTTTTAGTTGAGCTGAACGTTGGCTGTTGAATGCCATGCTGAGAAGTCTAGACTTCTCTTACAAGACAGGGGGCAGCCCTTAGACATTTCTGAGGAAACTCACGGCATATACGAAAATTAAAAAATGAAAGTGAAGTTGCTCAGTCATGTCCTACTCTTTGCGACCCCATAGATTGTAGCCCACAGAATTTTCCAGGCAAGAGTACTGGAGTGGGTTGCCATTTCCTTCTCCCGGGGATCTTCCTGACCCAGGGATCAAACCCAGGTCTCCCACTTTGCAGGCAGAGGCCTTACCTCTGAGCCACCAGGGAAACCACCAGGAGAGCCTACAAAGCAGGAGGCAAGTCATTCTTGCCTTCAAGGTTTTTGCCGCAGCCCTGTCCTCCGTAGCAGAACTTTCTGCTGCCTGGAAATTTGTGGAGAAAAAGACCATGGCCAGCACTGACCAACTTTCCATAGATTTAACTAGCTTGGACCAGATTTGTAAACAAACAAATCAAACAGTCTCCAGCTTATTTTTCGTTTTAAGTGTTTTGCTCTTATTTTTATTTAATGATTCTGTTTTTGCTGACCATTGCCTTTGCACGTTGGTGTCATCACTTCCTACGAGTGACTTGCCCGTGACGGAATTCATAGGGTCTATAGAGGAATGGAGTGAGTGACCCACACCCGGGTGCTGCTCTGTGGGTTTCATCATTTTTTGGTGTCTGGATGGATTTTTCCCTCTTAGAATTTCAAGTGATAACATCTTTTCTCCTTGGGCATTGTCAGTAAACCAGCAATATTAACCCTTTAGTGTTACCTTCTTGGCACTAAGGACCGGTTTCGTGGAAGACAGTTTTTCCACGGATTGGAATGGGGGGGTGGTTTCGGGATGATTCAAGTGGGTTACATTTGTGGTGCATTTTATTTTGATTCTTATTGCATCAGTGCTACTTCAGATCATCAGGCATTAAATCCCAGAGTTGGGGACTCCTGACATAGGTGATTTATTTTATCCCTTTGTTCGTATAGCCACCTTGAGTTCTTGGAATGTGGAGGGAATTGTGCTCGACGCTGTGGGGGACACAGAGCTGTGAGCCTTGGGTCAGTCAGTCAGTTCAGTCCCTCGGTCTGACTGTTTGCGACCCCATGGACTGCAGCACGCCAGTCCCTGGGGGACACCCTGTCCTCGGGGACACCCTGATACCTCCCACTGTTCCGATGTTCCAGTCCTTCTGTGAATCTCAGGGCCCTCTGTTTCTGAGGCATCCCTGACACCTCCCTTTCTCAGCTCCATACCCCATCAGCTGCACGCGTCTGACACCCCTTCTTCTGTAACCCCAGCCGCTCATCTTTATTGTTGGCCGGGTCGTGCCGGAGCCCCTGGTCCCTTCCCACCTCCCATCCGCAAGTCCATTTACACAGGGCTGCCAGCGGGCTCATTAATCCACAGCGCTGTAGGGGCTCCTGTTACCTGAGTGGTTTATCTCAGAGTGGCCCTGACCACTGACATAGAGTAATATAGGGTGTCTATAAGAAATGCAGATTTCTGAACTTGAGCCCAGACTTCCTGAGAATTTCTGGTGGTGATGTCTAGGAAGCTGCATTTAAGCACACTCCCCAAATGAATCTTGAAATTTTGAGAAGCAGCATTTAGAGGACCAAGATCAAACTCTTGAGGTGGGCTTATAAAGTCTGCCTTCCTTATACTTTATGTTACAGAAGGTGTTAATGCTGTAGTGTGATGGACTTGAGTGCACCATGTACCCATCGTGGGGGCCGACACACCACACATGTCATTAGCACTCAGCCTGTCTTGTTTCCTCCGAACCCCGTCTGCCCCTTCTCACCCCTCTGCCTCAGCAGATCTCAGGCAGCAAATCAGCGTCTCTCCAGATATTTCAGAATATATCTCTAAAAGAACTCTCAAACTCACAGAAACACATTCCTCCCCCGAAAACCATTATCACTCCTAAAACCAAATTAACCAAGATTCTTTACTGTATCTAAGAAAGTAAAACTTGCTCAGTCGTGTTTGACTCTTTGTGACCCCATGGACTATACAGTCCATGGAATTCTCCAGGCCAGAACACTGGAGTGGGTAGCCTTTCCCTTCTTCAGGGGCTCTTCCCAACCCAGGGTTCCAACCCAGGTCTCCTGCACTGCAGGCGGATTCTTTACCATCTGAGCTACCAGGGAAGCTGCAATTCAGTTACATATATTTTCAGATTATTTTCCATTATAGGTTATTATAAGATGTTGAACATAGTTCTCTGTGGTGTATGTAGGACCTTGTTGTTTATTTTATATATCAGCTCAGTTCAAGTCAGTCGCTCAGTCGTGTCCGACTCTTTGCGACCCCATGAATTGCAGCACACCAGGCCTCCCTGTCCATCACCAACTCCTGGAGTCTACCCAAACCCATGTCCATCGAGTCAGTGATGCCATCCAACTGTCTCATCCTCTGTCGTCCCCTTCTCCTCCTGCCCCCAATCCCTCCCAGCATCAGGGCCTTTTCCAGTGAGTCAACTCTTCGCATGAGGTGGCCAAAGTATTGGAGCCTCATCTTCAGCATCAGTCCTTCCAAGGAACACCTAGGACTGATCTCCTTTAGGATGGACTGGTTGGATCTCCTTGCAGTCCAAGGGACTCTCAAGAGTCTTCTCCAACACCACAGTTCAAAAGCATCAATTCTTCGGCACTCAGCTTCCTTTATAATCCAACTCTCACATCCATACATGACCACTGGAAAAACCATAGCCTTGACTAGATGGACCTTTGTTGACAAACTAATGTCTCTGCTTTTAAATATGCTATCCAGGTTGGTCATAACTTTCCTTCCAAGGAGTAAGCATCTTTTAATTTCATGGCTGCAAGCACCATCTACAGTGATTTTGGAGCCCCAAAAAATAAAGTCTGACACTGTTTCCACTGTCTCCCCATCTATTTCCCATGAGGGGATGGGACCAGATGCCATGATCTTAGTTTTCTGAATGTTGAGCTTTAAGCCAACTTTTTCACTCTCCTCCTTCACTTTCATCAAGAGGCTTTTTAGTTCCTCTTCACTCTCTGCCATAAGGGTGGTGTCATCTGCATATCTGAGGTTATTGATATTTCTCCCGGCAATCTTGATTCCAGCTTGTGCTTCCTCCAGCCCAGCGTTTCTCATGATGTACTCTGCATATGGCCGTGTGTATTTGCTAGACCCAAGCTCCTGATTTATCCCTCCCCATCTTCTTTTCCCCCTTTGGTAACCAACAGTTTGTTTTCTATGCCTGTGAATCCGTTTCTGTTTTGTAAATAATTTACATTATTTTTTAGACTCCATATAAGTGATATTTGTATATCATATGTAATATTTGTCTTTGTCTGACTTCACTTAGTATGGTATTCTTCAAGTCCATCCATATTGCTGCAAACAGCAATATTTCATTCTTTTTTTTTTTAGCATACATATGTCGCTCAGTCGTGTCTGACTCTTTGCGACCCCATGGACTATACAGTCCATGGAATTCTTCAGGGCAGAATACTGGAGTGGGTAGCCTTTCCTTTCTCCAGGGGATCTTCCCAACCCAGGGATCAAATCGGGGTCTCCCGCATTGCAGGCAGATTCTTTGCCAGCTGAGCCACAGGGAAGTCCAAGAATACTGGGGTGGGTGGCCTATCCCTTCTTCAGCAGATCTTCCTGACCCAGGAATTGAACTTGGGTTTCCTGCATTGCAGGAATTCTTTACCAGCTGAGCTGCTAGGGAAGCCCGTGTGTGTGTGTGTACGCGTGCGCGCATATTTGCATATCATATAGCACGTCTTCTTTAACCATTCATCTGTTAATGGACACTTAGGTTCCTTCTGCGTCTTGGCTGCAGTGGATGTCGGGGTGCATGTAACTTTTCAGATTAGATTCTTTGTCTTCTGGATACATGCCCAGGAGTGGACTTCCTGTTATCTCTAGTTTTAGTTTTTATTAAGGAGCCTCCGTGCAGTTTTCCCCATAGTTCGTGGTGGTTTTATTGAAATACCTTAGAAGAGAATGGCCAAGGTGTAAGCCACAAATTCAAATATTTTAAGATAAATTTAGGAGTATGTTTTTTAAAGTTTTGAATATTTACTGCTAATGAGATTTGTGTACCCTGTATAAGTAGCTTTCTCTAGTTAGGAAGAACACTACTTTCAGGGTTTTATTTTTTTTTCCAGTCCTCTGTAAGACTATGGGCTTGTCCAGATAGCTGCTTCTGTCTACTTTCAGCAGCCAAGAGTTGCCACCCTCTCGTCCAGAATTATCAAAAGGGAGCCAGTCTTAGTACTGAATGTGCTGACCACGGCGTGTTTCCAGTTGGTAGAGAAAGAGGTGGTTCTCGCGGTATGGGAGACTTGACCCCACCCTGTGAAATTTGCTCAATTGTGAACAACACCCCACAGTCTGGCACTTTTGTTAAAGCCCAGATGTTCTTTGCTGTTGCTGTTCCCTAAATTCTTTGATAGAGATATCTTCACGGGGATCCTAGAAGATGACAGGGGTTTTATGGAAGAGTCTCAGGTCCCAACAGTGCCGGCGACTTGCTGGAAGCTCAGTCTGGTCACAGAGTCCAGGTCTGCAGCTCTCGCCTCTGTACCATCTCTTCACTTCATTCTTTCCTCAGGACTCTGGTTAACTGGAAATGGACATGCGCTTGAGCTATTATTGCATGCGACTTATTTTCCTTTGTGTGTCTTATTCTGAGTCACTGAATGTACTAAAATTTTCTGTAAGTGATTTATCGTTTTCGTTTGTGACCTTTGAAAATATGCTCAAGCCTATCACATTTTTGTTTCATTAGTTACTCAGAGTGTCCTTGAATTTTACTCTTTGATGAAGTCTGTGGACCCTGTTTCAAGTTACTTGCTCATTAGTATTGTAGCCATCAGTGCAATCCACCCAGATCTTTCCTGGTGAGCTGGGACCTGTTTGCTGATACACATATTATGCGTAGAGAAGGCAGAATGCCCGGGAGCTGTGAGAGGTGGAATTGGAGGATTGTGGGAGGATTTTTTTACTTATCCGTCTTAAGTCTGCCGTCATTATCTCTGGTTCGTTAACTTATTTTACAAGTTTTTCCTTCCTCCTTAGAGACCAGTTTATATTGAGGGGAGTTGTTGCTCTGAAATAAATAATAAGGACAAGTTATAATGTAATGCGACCACTCCTGTATGCCGGAAACTTTCTCATAACTCCTTCGTTCGTTCAGCAACTGTCGATGTTGTGCTTCTAAACACACTGTGTTTTCCTGGGCACCAGGAAAGCAGGGATGACTCCAGTCCTGTGGGAGAGATGAGCGTCTAAAGACATATGTGCCCTCGATGGTCTATGACACCCACACAAGGCGGGGAGCGGGGAGGGGTGCAGCTTGGCTTTTATGTGTGTGAATGAGTAGAGGATCTGTTGCACAGAGAGCGTTAATAAAAAGCCCAGCTGGTGCACGGAGCTCGGAGCTGGATACCGAGAGTTAAGTGGGTCCCTCACCAGCCCTGTGACCTAGTGCCTGCCTCGCTCTGGACCTGAGATCTCTGCATCCAACAGAGGTCTTTCTCCTGTGGTCCCATGTTTGCTCCACGAGTTGTCATTCATCTGTCAGCTGGGTTGGCCGGGATCCATGGTTCCCCAACCACTTGCCCCAGAGGACTCTTTCCTGTGTTGTTTTGTTGTTGTTGTTTGTTTGTTTTTTTGTGTTTTCTGCACAGCATGTGGGATCTTAGTTCCCTGACAAGGAATCGAACCCGTGCCCCTTGCATTGAACGTGCTGAGTCTCAACCACTGAACCGTCAGAGAAGTCGGCTTTTGTGTGTGGTGTGTGTGTGTCTTTTTTATTTTCCTGGAAGACTCTGTCATCCTCCCCGTCCCGTGCTTTTATCGGACATGCAGGTTGGCGGCCAGTCCCGGTTGCCACCCTGGGTTGAGGATGAGCACTTGTACCCACAGCGCAGGAGCGTGCACGGCCCCGTGGTGCATAAACGTGTGTCTCCGGGAGGCTTGAGGAGGTGCTGGGAGGCAGCCCTGCCCTCACAGGGCTCACTCTGCAGGAGATGCTTCCCACGCGGGAGATGGGCCTGGGATGCGTGTAACCCGCAAGCCCTCGCTCCCGGCCGATCAGAGCTGGGCGACGTCTCCTAGACCGAGACCCCCCAGCTGTGCTGAGCCGCTGCCCGGGGCTCTCATTCCCGCCAGCACAGAGAACGGCGGAGGCTGGTTCTTGGTGTGTGCGGGGCTTGGCACCCCTGTGTGCCTGGCCAGATCGCTTAGGCCAGGCGTGTCCACGTGGGGCTGATGACTTCCTTCTCTCTGCACGTTTCTCCTGACGATCGATTCTGTCTCCTTTATCAGAGAGCATCTCATGGACTCCCGCAGTGTTGGGGCGTGACGGGCGTGTGTCAGCTCCTTCGTCTTCCCTCCCCAGCTTCCTGCTCTGGACCAGTCGTCCCTCTGGGCTCTCGCTGCTCTTCTGCCCCTTTGTCGCTCCTTTGCATCCAGGAGTTCGGAGAGAGGCGTGGACCGCATTTTCTTTTCAGAACTTGCCGAAAGAACCAGCCGTGCTGATCCCTTGATGTTGTCCCCATCAGCGAGTGTCTTCCCCCTCCCTCTGGACAGGCCTGATGTCTGTGCAGGCGTAATTTATTGCCACATGGTTGTTTTCTTAGCGGTGGTTGAGCTTCATGAAATATAACCCCGGTTGGTCTTTTTTTTTGGCCCTGTGCAGAGTGTGTGGCATACACACGTGGGGCCATGTGTTTGTGAGGTGTGTGGGTTTGCTGGCGAGCCCTGTTTGTGGCCGTCACCTGGCTATGACTGATGCAGGCCAGTTTGGAGATGGCCGTGAAGCTTTGTAGATAACCTGTCCAGAAACGGCAGCTTATTCACGTGGTGCCATTGCTGGAGTTCCCGTGGTGTCTGCTGTTTGCCTGTCCAGGCGAGTGTTGTGGGTTGAATTGTGAACCTTCAAAAGAGGGGTGGAAGCCCTAACCTTCAGTACCTGTGATGTCATTTGGAAATAGAATATTTGCAGGTAGAATCACGGTAAGACGAGGACATACGGGATTAGTGGGCTTTAATCCCATGTATCTGGCGTTGTATAAGAAGAGGAGAGCCCCGGGAAGAGTGCTGTGTGAGGATGGAGGCGGATGGTGCACGGATGCATCTACCTGTCAGGAAACGCCAGGACTGCCGACAACATGGTGCTTAGGAAAGGACGCATGGATCATGCTTCTTTCAGAACTTCCGGAAAGAACCAACCCTGCTGATACCTGGATTTTGGACTTCAAGCCAGAACTATGAGAGAATAAATTTCTGTTGTTTCAAGGCATCCAGTTTGTGGCCCCTTTTCACAGCAGCCCTCAGAAACCAATACAACAGGAAAAAGCAGTAGCAGTGATTTCTGCTCACACTAACGGTGTGAAAAGCTGTGACCAACATGGACAGCATATTAAGAAGAGGAGACATCACTTTGCCGACAAAGGTCCGTCTAGTCAAGGCTATGGTTTTCCAGTGGTCATATATGGATGTGAGAGTTGGACTATAAAGGAAGCTGAGCACTGAAGAATTGGTGCTTTTGAACTGCGGTGTTGGAGAAGACTCTTGAGAGTCCCTTGGACTGCAAGGAGATCCAACCAGTCCATCCTAAAGGAGATCAGTCCTGGGTGTTCATTGGAAGGACTGATGCTGAAGCTGAAACTCCAACACTGTGGCCACCTGATGAGAAGAGCTGACTCATTGGAAAAGACTTTGATGCTGGGAAAGATTGAAGGCAGGAGGAGAAGGGGACAACAGAGGATGAGATGGTTGGATGGCATCACCAACTCAATGGACATGAGTTTGAGTAAACTCCAGAAGCTGGTGATGGACAGGGAGGCCTGGCGTGGTGCAGTCCATGGGGTCGCAAAGAGTCGGACACAACTAAGCAACTGGACAACAATGATGTGAAGAGTTAAACCTTATGAAAGGCACTTAGGAATTGTGCAGTGGGACTGTGTCCTTTTACAGAGCAGGGGATCTGAGGCTGGAGGGGTGCTTGGAGCCCCCCAGTGGGGGCTGCTGCTGGATTCGGATCCAGAACCCACACCTCCAGAGCTCAGAGCTGTTTTCACTCCTAACACCGCCTCTTCAAGGACATTTGAAACCTGTCTTCGTTCACATTAAAGAAAAAGAAGCCAGATTAGGAGGCAGATGGTTTGTTTGCCTCTTTAGTTTTTGATGATGAATGAGGAGACCATGGGTCTCGACGACCAAGTGGGGAGAGTTTAGAGAGTCCTGGGCGTGTTTGCTTCACAGGTTGCAGGCAGACAGCTTGGGACACGAACTGCTGGGATCGGTTCTTCTGGGGCCGTTGCTCGTTTGTTGTGCACTTGAACTTCCTCTCCTCTGTCAGGAAGGAATTGTAATGAGCGTCCATTTTTCTCCCCTTATTTCTCTCACCTCCCCTCTTTTCTCTAGATGGCAGCTGAAAGGCTTTTCTCGGGACTTCCTTGATGGTCCAGTGGTTGGGAATCTGCCTTCCAATGCAAGGAACGTGGGTTTGATCCCTGGTCAGGGAACTAAGATCCCACTTGCCCCAAACCTGTGTTCCATAGCTTGAGGGCCCGAGTGCTGCAATGAAGATTACCAGCGCCCGCCCCCCCAAATGCAGTAACCTTATTAACATGGTTCTGTTTCTTTGTTTTTATCTTAAAAGGCATTTCTCGGTGTTTCTGTTAGGGGAAGGTGGTGTGGGGTGATGGAGCAGAAGGCTCAGCTTTTTAGCTTTATAAACGGAAATCCTAAAAGGCGTCACCCTGTTTTAAACTCACGCCACTCATCTTATCCTCTTCAGACCGCACTTCGAGTTCAGAAGGCAGCTCCTTAGAGTAGTGAGAACTTTCCTGGGTTGCCTCTGCCTACTTGGAGGTGTTTGTGCACCTCAGTCCCCCCCAGCCCTCCAGAGCTGCGCCCCCTGTCCTGGGCTGTCTGCTGTACCGGGGCTCTCCCTCCGGGGTCCACCCTCATCCACGGGAGGGTCTTAGACACCCTGAGCCCGTAGGACGGCCCTTCCTGCCTGCCGATGTGTCTCGAATTGGTCCCACCAGATGCCACAGCCCCCTGACGTTTCTTACTTAGGATCTGTCTAAACCTTGAACTGGGAAGGAGCGGCTCTTGTTTGGAGTAACGTGTTCTTCAGCAGAAAAGTACTTTCGACTGAAACGTGGGGTCACCAGGCTCGGTCTGCACAGGCCCGAATGGCTGCGTCAGATGGGCTCTTGGTACGAATGCAGAGGGCCAGGCTGCATCCCTGTAGAATTATTATTATTATTTTTCCCTGTAGGATTATTAATGCAGGGCTGCTTTGTTCTGCGTGACTCAGTGTTCGCATGACCTCAGTGTCACTGAGCATCTGAAGGCACTTTTGTCGAGTGTCTTCAGTTTGCCGAGTGTGACAGCAGTTTATTTCTGAGCGACAGCTGTCCCCTTGAGCCTGGGCCGCTTTGGGAGCAGGGGGACTCGCTGGCCCCCCTGGAGTGCCAGGGTCCAGCTGGGGCTGGCGATGCGCAGTCAGGCTGCTCCCTGGGTTCAAAGTGATTCTCCTGAAGTTGGCGTGGGTGCGCGCTGAGTCGCTTCCATCGTGCCCGACTTATTGTGACCCCATGGACTGTAGCCTGCCAGGCTTCGCTGTCCGTGGGATTCTCCAGACGATAATCCCAGTGGGTGGCCATGCTCTCCTCCAGGTGAGCTTCCTGACCCAGGGATCGAACCTGCGTCTCTCACGTCTCCAGCATTGGCAGGCGAGTTCTTTACCACTAGCCCCGCCTGGGAAGCCCTAAAGTTTACACCCTCCTTAACTGGCCCCAGGAGAGCAGACATAAGTCCATAAAGAGAGTTTCCTGTACCAGTCCTCTTCACCTTTGGCTTTTGGTGGGCTGCACCCAGTGTTCTTCGCATCCGAAGAGGAGAACTTTATGGAATACTACCTCCTAAGTGATAAGGGCAGGAACTCCTGAGAGGGACTGGACTCCTCCTGAGAGGGTCTTGCCTCCCTTGTGTATGGACGGACCACTCTCACAGCATTGCCAGGGAACCAGCAAGGACTTGAGAAGGCTTGCTGGAGATTTGGGGCATACGAGTCTATTCAATTACTTTGGTGCTTCCTTGCGCCATTTTTATTTCTTTTAATACTATGTATTTTGTTTTGCTAGTCTTCCCCCCCCTTAGAATAAAAGCACGCTCAATGATATGAATTCTGTAGTATCTAACACAGAATGATACTGCTTATCAGTTTGAAGAAAAAGCAAATTGTCTGCTCTGTGGGTTGGGATTTCCTCTTCAAAAAAAAAAAAAAAAAAGCAGCTTAGAGAAAATCCCCAAACAGAGTCTCCTGATTGAAAAATATATTAATGGATTTCACGGCTTTATCATTTTCTTAAAGTAACAGTTTTCCTTACTTTTAAAACATATACTATATATATGTAGATATGCTATTGAGACATATGACTGCAAACATTCCGCGTGCAGGATTTTTTATGGTTTACAAAAGAGCGGGGGGAGGCCATAATTTTATAGAATTGGGTGGTCGGAAAGAGCCTCCTTATTCTTCCCGTCTCCCTTTTTGGCAGTGGGCCAAAGGGCAGGCATCCCGTCTGTGGTCGTGACTGGCTGGACCATCTCTGTGCTGTCTCCATGGCGGGCTCGTTAATGTCATGCATTGATGCCTTCAGACTGCCCTTTGTATGTTGAGTCTGGCTCCCTACCCGTCATCCACAAGTGAGCGCTCCTTGCCTGCCAGCCAGCACACTGTCCATTTCGACAGCTTTCCATCCTTGTCTTCATAACACATTTTCGGTGCCTTCATCTGGATTGCTTGTGTTTGCCCTTGTTGTATAAAAATGAAAATTAAAAATTAAAGTGGTTAATAATAAGAGTTATGAAGAGCATAATTCTCCTGAACACATCCATTGAGAAAGAGCTGGAAGTCGCTGGGTGTGACTCTTGGGTCATGGTCGGGGAACTGCAGGAGCCCTTGGCTGGGAAGGGAAAGGAGACCATTAAGGAGCCTGTGTGAGATGCCGCAAGTCCGAAAGGTTGGGGGTGCTTGTGCTGGGCTGTGCTTAGCCACTTAGTCCCATTCTCTGTGACCCCATGGACTGTAGCCCACCAGGCTCCTCTGTCTGTGGGATTCTTCAGGCAAGAATCCTGGAGTGGGTTGCCATGCCCTCCTCCAGGGGGTCTTCCCGATCCAGGGATTGAACCCAGGTCTCCCGCATTGCAGGCGGATTCTTTACTGTCTGAGCCAGCAGAGAAGCATAGGGATTTCATAGTCGTTCTTTTGTTTTGTTGTCTTAGGCATTCTGAGAAGGAACACGCCTGTTTGCTGGTGAGGTGGAGGTGGTGACAGAGAAGCTTGTGACTTCCTTGTGTTTCGCTTTCAAACCCATTTCAGGCAGGCCTTGCAGATGGGATGAAAAGGATTGCCCTGAACACCCAAACAGAGCTCCTGTAAAGTGCCCGCTGGGCTGCAGCACTGCCCACAGGAGCCCTTTCCAGTGACTGCTCCCTCTCATCATGTCAGGACATTCCTCAGTCATCCTGATTTCCCTCCCAAGGCTGCAAGCATGGTTTCCTGGGACTCTCTCTTTCTGGATCACCTGACTTTGGATCCTCTGATTTTTCTGGGCTCCTTCTGTGAGTGCCTGGCATTACAGAGCAGTCTGGAGCTGGGGCTCTGCCGGCCCTGGTGAGCCAGCTGCCCTCAGAGCCATTTTCCCAGTGTGTGTAATCCATCCCTGTTTCACTCATCTTCACCCTCAACGATTCTGCTGTCGGCCCCTTGGTCATCTCATTTTTCATTTTTCCGCTTCTCCACCAAACCGACACCTTCTTAACTGTCAGGTTCCAGCTCTCATGACACCTCTTCCTAGAGGTCTTGCTAAAGCCCTCCCACTGGGCTCCATCAGGACTGTCCTCCAGGGAGCACTTTGCTGCAGGTGCATTTATACCCTTCTTTGTTACTTGTTTGCCATCTGTCTCCTGCAAGTGGAGGACAGCGCCTTGCATAATGGGCTCCGGAAGTTCTGATGAATGAGTCATTGGCGCCCCCATTCTCCTGGTCCTCTCTGATTCCTCTTCTCCTTGGGCCTCCGGACCACACCTAGCTTGTGGCCCCGCCCTCTTTATCCCTGAGTGGCAGGTACGGCCTTTCCCGTCTCCTGGCTCCATCCCCTGCAGTCTGAATACTGTCACCACTGTGTCCTCTGCTCAGGTGTCTTAAGTTCCCAGATTGAAATAAGTTTTCCCTGACTTTCTAGACCCTTCCCCCTTTTCTAGATCCTTTCTTCACCCATTTCTATCTTCATGTGGTGGTGTTTCTCTGCACTTATGCAACACTGGATACCGCTGGTTACCACCTGCTCTTGGAGTCCACGAGGCCTTGGTCCACTGCTTATGCTGTCTTTACCTGGACTTTTTTTTTTTTTTTTAATTTTTTCTCCTTTCTGTACAATTCAACCAAACTCTCTCCTAAGGACTCAGTTTAAAGCCCATCTCCTTAATGGAATCTACTCCTGATCTTATTACACACACACACAGTCTCTCCTCTCTCTGGCCCTTGGCACTTATAGTCTCTGTACGCAGCTTACAATAAACTCTATAACACAGTCTGTCATCTAATGAAATAAGGAGTCGTGCAGATGATTTTCAGGAGCTTGGAGGTTGGAATCAGAGACACCTAGGTATGCATTTTTGTTTAGCCATCTGCCAGATGTGGGTCCTTCAGCAAGTTGATTACTGTTAATGAGTGTCATGTCCTCATCTGTGATGTGAGAAGAATAATGCCTTCCTTTACCCGGTTTTTGAAGGATTAAATGATACAGTGATGGTACAACTCCCGGGGTATACTGGGTACTCCGTCAATAGTATACCCACAGTCATTTCTCCTGTGCTGGTGCTGTGAACTGAACTGTATCCTCTGTAAGTTCATATCCCCAGTGTGACTGCATTTGGATGCAGAGCTTTTAGGAGGTAAGTAAGGTTATATCATGGGGTCGCAAAGAGTTGGACACGACTGAGTGACTGAACTGAACTGAAGGTTATAGATGTCATCAGGCCGCAGTCCTCATCTGATGGGGTCCAGGGCTTTACCAGAAGAGGAAGTTCTCTGCACTCGCACACCAGGGGAAGGTCGTGTGAGGTGAAGGACATGTAGGTGGCCATCTGTCAGCCAGGACGAGAGTCCTTACCAGGAGCTGAGTCAGCCAGCACCTTGCTCTTGGACTTGGACCCTCTAGAACTGTGAGAAATAACTTCCTGTTGTTTAAGCCTCCCAGTCAGTGGTATTTTGTGAAAGTAGACCAAGCCGGCTAATAGAGTTGACTTTCTCTCTAATTAGATAACGGTTTGTCGAGCTGATGTTAATTGAGCACTTGTTATGTGTCAGGCGTTTTCCCATTTAACCTTGCTGGTCCAATCTCTCTGCTCTCACAGGCCCCTCAGGAGACCGGTTGCATACCGTGCGCTTCCAACAGCCATTTCTGGTTGCTTCCAGCAGCCACTTCCGGTCGCCTCCTTCAGCCACTTCCTGTTGCCGCCTTTGTGTCGTGGAATCTCCTGGTGTTGTGCGGTCTGCACCGCTTACCCCGGGCTACCCTGAACGGCGGCCATGGGTTTTCCGAGGCCGAATGATGAGTTCTGCTGAGTGCCGGGGCCATGCCTTGTGTTTTTCTCTCCGGTGGCACTTAGCAAGTGCTGCGTGCACAGGAAGCCATTAAAAAATAATTTTTGGTCGGCTAATTTCCCCCAGACAGTTAGATCACCTACATCTGGGCAAGGAGTGGAGTTTTCCACCCACCTGCAGTCCCCAGTGTGCTTCTGCTGGGCTGTCTGCAATCAGCGTCTGCATTTGGTGTTGAGGTGCAGAGCCGGTGAAAGTAAAGGAGAGTCACGTCTTCAGTGTGTGGAGGATATTAAACCTTGGTAAGTCTCCACCTTCAGTTCTCTCATTCTCTTAATGAGTTGGAAGTGAGTCTTTGTGAGAATGGCCCTTCTGGAAGTGACTTTACACGTTGGTCATGTAAATAGTTCCTGTCTTCTTCTCCTTTGCTTTCTTCTACTTCCCTGTGAGAGCTCAATGTAAGAGACAGAGAGAACGTTAACTCATTTTTTTTCCTGTCTTAGCCTCTGCAATTCAGATAGAAATTTGATTCACTTTCCTCAGGATCCAGATGGCTTTGTTAGTAATTAATTAACCCCTTTTCTCTCAGAAGTTGATATGTTTGGACTTCTGAAAAAAAATTATAAGCCATGTGGAATTTAACTTAGTTCAAGGTGATGGGGTTTGAGCTTTTAGATTTCTAGGGCCATGTACATAGACAACAGCATATGTACCTTATCAGCATGACTATAATTTATATTCCTCTTCTTTGTAATAAGGATTACTATAATACATGGTGGTGGTGGTGGTTTAGTCACTAAGTCGTGTCCAACTCTTGTGATCCCATGGACTGTCACCCACCAGGCTCTACCGTCCTTGGAATTCTCAGGCAAGAATACTGGAGTGTGTTGACATTCCCTTCTCCAGGGGCTCTTCCTGATCCAGGGATAGAACATATGTCTCCTGCATCACAGGCAGGTTCTTTACTGCTGAGCCACCAGCGAAGCCTGTAATATGTAGAAAACATCTTATAATAAGACTGTAGAAATGGAAGTCAAAAACAGGCAAACCCTGTTGTGAGGGAAAAAGCTCCCAATCCTTAAGCTGATACATTTATTTTGATTGAGTGTCCTGACAGCCAAGGCAAAAATGGGAACTCTGCAGGTTACATAATTCGGCTTCTCTGGTCAAATGCCAATTCAGGAGAGAGTCATAATCCTTAGGTGCCAGTTGCTAGAAAGAATATACTGGGGCCTCTTTCTCCAAGGAATGTGAAACCATGCAGCTTACAACACCTATACAGCCCTAGCTATAGTTAAAGAAGTGATCACGATTTTTGCTCATGCTGTTATGGCTTTATCCTTATCTGTCTCCGGATAACTCCTCTTCATCCTTTAGACCTTAACAAGGGTCACCTCGTCCAGGAAGTCTCTCATGATGCTCTCTGCCCAGCCCAAGCTGACTTCCTCTCAGTGGAACCATAATACTGTGGGCATATCTTGATCGCTGTCCCTCCATGTTATTTTATGTTGTCTCATGACTAGGTGTTCCTAGAACTCATTCCTAAAATTGTGGTAGGTGTGTGCCCAGTGCTCCTGAAAGAAAGTTTATTGATCTAGATTAGAAACACTTTTCTCAGTGGGTGAAACCAGTTTCTGACAGTGAAGGCATTTGGCTGATTTTTAGCGTCTACCTGTAGTAGATGGTAATTGTTTGTGATACAGAAAGTTGTCCATCTAACTGTGTCTGTTGGAAGTGCTGGTTGTCAGGTGTAGGCTTAGGAGACCTGGGTTCTTGTCCTGATGCTTCTGCCAGGCAGAGGTGCAACTTGTACATTTCACAGACTTGGCTTCTGCATCTGCAAGGTGAGCCTGTTGCATCAGGCCAAGGAGCCCAGAGAAGCAGAATCCATCTCCAGGCCCTCATTCCACACCCAGGGTGGGCAGCCTTCTTTGGCCACAGTTCTTAACCTGCTGCAAAATGCAGGTGTGAGTTCTTTTTTGTCCTAATGATTCTAAAAAATTCCTTGATTATCTTCGGTCATCACTGTCATGGACCAGAGTATGTTCCCAAGATTTGTGTCCATCTGCAACCTCAGAATACAGTCTTATTAGGAAATAAGTCTTTAGCAGCTGTCACTAGTTAAGATGTCATCTTGGGTTTGAGTGAGCCCGAAATCCAAAGACTGTGTCCTTGTAAAAAGACAGAACACAGACACACGGGGAAGAGAGCTGTGTGATGTTGGAGGCAGAAATGGGAGTGGTGTGGCCAAGGACACCAAGGATTGCTGGGTGCCACCAGGCCTGGGAGGAACAAGGAAGGATGTTATTCCCTGGAGCCTTGTGGGGGGATGGTTCTGTCAGATCCTTGATTTCAGACTTCTGGCCTGTGACTTAACATTTCTTTTGTTTTACTTCATGGAGTTTGTGGTCATGACAGATCTTAGAAACTAGCACATTCATCTCATTCTTTTATTTAAAAACCATCCATTGTCTTTGCTCTCTCTGATGCTGGTGTGTTTGCAGTGCTCATCCGTCTAGAGAAGTCTGACATGTTGGAAGATGCCGTCTTGCCAGGTGGTGTATGGCGGAAAGATCCAGACATTTCTCTGACTCTGCATAGAAATTTAGACATTGATAAAAATCCCCCTTTCCAAATCCAGATTGGAAAAGAAGAAGTAAAACTCTCACTGTTTGCAGATGACATGATCCTCTACATAGAAAACCCTAAAGACTCCACGAGAAAATTACTAGAGCTAATCAATGAATATAGTAAAGTTGCAGGATATAAAATTAAGACACAGAAATCCCTTGCATTCTGATACACTAACAATGAGAAAACAGAGAAATTAAGGAAACAATTCCATTCACGATTGCAATGAAAAGAATAAAATACTTAGGAATAAATCTACCTAAAGAAACAAAAGACCTATGTATCAGTTCAGTTCAGTTGCTCAGTCATGTCCGACTCTTTGCGACCCCATGAATCGCAGCACACCAGGCCTCCCTGTCCATCACCAGCTCCCAGAATTTACTCAAACTCACACCAACTCATCAAGTCGGTGATGCCATCCATCCATCTCATCCTCTGTCGTCCCCTTCTCCTCCTGCCCCCAGTCCCTCCCAGCATCAGGTTCTTTTCCAGTGAGTCAACTCGTCGCATGAGGTGGCCAAAGTACTGGAGTTTCAGCTTCAGCATCAGTCCTTCCAATAAACACCCAGGACTGATCTCCTTAAGGATGGACTGGTTGGATCTCCTTGCAGTACAAGGGACTCTCGAGAGTCTTCTCCAACACCACAGTTCAAAAGCACCAATTTTTCAGCACTCAGCTTTCTTCACAGTCCAACTCTCACATCCATACATGACCACTGGAAAAACCATAGCCTTGACCAGATGGACCTTTGTTGGCAAATAATGTCTCTGCTTTTTAATATGCTACCTATGTATAGAAAACTATAAAACACTGATGAAAGAAATCAAAGATGACAGAACTAGATGGAGAAATACACCATGTTCATGGATCAGAAAAATCAATATAGTGAAAACGAGTATACTACCCAAAGCAGTCTATAGTTTTAGAGCAATCCCTATCAAACTACCAACGGTATTTTTCACAGAACTAGAACAAATAATTTCACAAATTGTATGGAATTACAAAAAACCTTGAATAGCCAAAGCAATCTTGAGAAAGAAGAATGGAACTGGAGGAATCCACCTGCTTGACTTCAGGCTATACTACAAAGCTACAGTCATCAAGGCGGTATGGTACTGGCACAAAGACAGAAATATAGATCAATGGAACAAAATAGAAAGCCCAGAGATAAATCCATGCACCTATGGACAACTTCTCTTTGACAAAGTAGGCAAGAATATACAATGGAATAAAGACAATCTCTTTAACAAGTGGTGCTGGGAAAACTGGTCAACCACATGTAAAAGAATGAAACTAGAACCCTTTCTAACACCATACACAAAAATAAACTCAAAATGGATTAAAGATCTAAACATAAAACCAGAAACTATAAAACTCCTAGAGGAAAACATAGGCAAAACACTCTCTGACATAAATCACAGCAGGATCCTCTATGACCCACCTTCCAGAGTAATGGAATTAAAAGCAAAAGTAAACAAATGGGACCCAAATAAACTTAAAAGCTTTTGCACAACAAAGGAAACTATAGGCAAGGTGAAAAAGACAGCCTTCAGAATGGGAGAAAATAATAGCAAATGAAGCAACTGACAAAGAGTTAATCTCAAAAATATACAAGCAGCTCCTGCAGCTCAATTTCAGAAAAAATAAATGACCCAATCAAAAAGTGGGCCAAAGAACTAAACAGACGTTTCTCCAAAGGAGACGTACCAATGGCTAACAAACGCATGAAAAGATGCTCAACATCACTCATTATCAGAGAAATGCAAATCAAAACCACAGTGAGGTACCATCTCACACCGGTCAGAATGGCTGCTGTCCAAAAGTCTACAAACAATAAATGCTGGAGAGGGTGTGGAGAAAAGGGAACCCTCTTACACTGTTGGTTGGAATGCAAACTAGTACAGCCACTATGGAGAACAGTGTGGAGATTCCTTAAAAAACTGGAAATAGAACTGCCATATGACCCAGCAATCTCACTGCTGAGCATACACACCAAGGAAACCAGAACTGAAAGGGACACGTGTACGCCAGTGTTTATCGCATCACTGTTTACAATAGCCAGGACACGGAAGCAACCTAGATGTCCATCAGCAGACAAATGGATGAGAAAGTTGTGGTACACATACACAATGGAATGTTACTCAGCCATTGAAAAGAATGCATATGAACCAGTTCTAATGAGGTGGATGAAACTGGAGCCTATTATATAGCATGAAGTAAGTCAGAAAGAAAAACACCAATATAATATACTAACTCATATATATAGAATTTAGAAAGATGGTAACAATGATCCTATATACAAGACAGCAAAAGAGACACAGATTCTTTTGGACTCTGTGGGAGAAGGTGAGGGTGGGATGATTTGAGAGAACAGGATTGAAACATGTATATTATCATATGTGAAACAGATTGCCAGTCCAGGTTGGATGCATGAGACAGGGTGCTCAGGGCTGGTGCACTGGGATGACCCAGAGGGATGGGATGGGGGTGGGGGGGTGGGAGGGGGGTTCAGGATGGGGAACACATGTACACCCGTGACTGATTTATGTCAATGTATGGCAAAACCCACTACAATATTGTAAAGTAATTAGCCTCCAATTAAAATAAATCAATTAATTAAATTTAAGAAAAAGCCCCCTTTCCCCATTAGTAGGTGGAAGGCTGTGAATCACGTTATATTTTGGGGACATATGTTTAGTTCAGGCTCCCTGAGGTCTTCTGCAAATTATTGAAAGCCTGGCCTGTGCGGGGTGATTCACAGATGGTGCAGGCTCCAGCCAGAACAGAAAGAGACGGGGAGGAAAGCAACCCTGTGCCAAACACAGCGCGGGTGTTCCACGCACCTGGGTGCTGAGGGAGCCGTGCCGGATGGCCACCCTCCCGGCTTTCCCACCTGGGGTCCGGAGGACTCCGCCCTCCCGCTTGGCAGGAGTGCCTTTCACTTTTGCCTGTCTAGTGTGTTGTGATCTGCAGGCTCTTGTCCACGTTTACCTTGCCTCAGACACTCCCCTTTCTTTGTCCATTGCTTTCCTGTCGTTTAATGATCTCAGCACCCAACCAAGTAGGTAATTGTCCCATTTTACAGAGGAGGGGGCTGAGGCTCCGAAGGACAGGAGGTTTCCTGTCCTGTGACATGCAACTGGCCCAGAATCTGAGGTGGGGGGAGGTCTGACTCTGACACCCATGTCCGCCCAGCCCACCTCACAGGGCATCCGTGGGAGGGGTCGCGTGTAGCTTGAGCAAACTCAAGCTTCATATGCTTTATCTATTGATTGGGAGAGGAAGCTGGTGGAGCAGGGGAGAGCGTGAGGGAGCAGGGAAGGCCATGGTGCAGAGTACGTTCAGGGAGCCCGACGGGAGCGACTGCGAGGCCGGGGTGAGGGGTGTTCCTGTCCACGCTGGGAGGACAGGAAACACAGGCAAACACAGCAGCATCAGGGAGCCCGACGGGAGCGGACTGCGAGGCCAGGGTGAGGGGTGTTCCTGTCCACGCTGGGAGGACAGGAAACACAGGCAAACACAGCAGCATCAGGGAGCCCGACGGGAGCGACTGCGAGGCCGGGGTGAGGGGTGTTCCTGTCCACGCTGGGAGGACAGGAAACACAGGCAAACACAGCAGCATCAGGGAGCCCGACGGGAGCGACTGAGGCCGGGGTGAGGGGTGTTCCGTCCCGGAGGAGAGACCAGGCAAGACGAGAGCAAGTCAAGCGGAGCCGGTGAGCGGACTGCGAGGCCGGGGTGAGGGGTGTTCCTGTCCACGCTGGGAGGACAGGAAACACAGGCAAACACAGCAGCATCAGGGAGCCCGGTGGGAGCGACTGCGAGGCCGGGGTGAGGGGTGTTCCTGTCCACGCTGGGAGGACAGGAAACACAGGCAAACACAGCAGCATCAGGGAGCCCGGTGGGAGCGACTGCGAGGCCGGGGCGAGGGGTGTTCCTGTCCACGCTGGGAGGACAGGAAACACAGGCAAACACAGCAGCATCAGGGAGCCCGGTGGGAGCGGACTGCGAGGCCGGGGTGAGGGATGTTTCTGTCCACGCTGGGAGGACAGGAAACACAGGCAAACACAGCAGCATCAGGGAGCCCGGTGGGCGCGGACTGCGAGGCCGGGGCGAGGGGTGTTCCTGTCCACGCTGGGAGGACAGGAAACACAGGCAAACACAGCAGCATCAGGACGAGGCTTGGCTCGGGGAGGACTGGTGATGGGGGTAATTACCCAGGCAGGAGGAAACAGTGCTAGGTTAGGGGCCGGGGCTTCGGCAGGGGCAGGGAGCAGCTGGACCCCGTTGGCAGCCGTAGGAAAGGGATCAGTGATGCCCGAGCGCTTTTCCCAGAGGTGGAGTCCAAGGCTGTGATGACAACTGGGGAACCGAGGGGCAGGCAGGCCAGGAAGAGCGGTGTGAAGAGTCAGGCCTCACATCTGCCTGGAGGAGAGTGTGGTGACGTCGTGTGCTTTCATAGGCGTCGAGGAGGAGATAGTGCGTTCCGGGGTTGGGCGGGGGGACTGTGGGGAAGGTCATGGGTTCTGGTCCGGCTGTGTGAGACTCCAGGCACCGTAGGGTCCCCTGGAGAGGACGGCCACGGTCGTCAGCCCACGTGTGGGCAGTGGCGGGCCACGTGGCGCTCTGGAGACAGTGAGAGGGTTGATCAAGGGTCCAGGGGCCAGCTTGACCCTCACTGAAGCACTTGTGCCGAAGCCCTCCGGGACGGCGTGTGCCGGGGCCACTTAGGCTGGGCAGTGCCCGCTCCGGGGTGGGGGTACCGGGACCTGTAGGACGCACTGGGCTGTTTCCATCATGCCAGCAGATGTTGTGGGGGGGCTTTAAAGCATTAAGAGCAGACCTGCAATCCGTGTGGTTTTGTTGGTGGTGACCTTGGTCTGAGGCGTAATCCTCTGAGTCACTTCAGGAGTGCTGGGAGTAAGTCCTCTACAGTGGAGGATTGTTACTATTACTGATGACTCGTATTTGTAGATGACAGTTCAGTTACCTTGCTGTTGTCTTCCTGACGATTCTCTGGGAATAGGGCTTTTCTCCTGCAGTTTCTGAGTTTGATCTCCGAGTTCCATACAGAGCTTTAGGGCATCGGGAGCTGGTTTTGCCTCTGGTTCCCCACGGCCAAGCACCTTCACAAGTGACTCTGGAAGGAGTTCCCGGGGCAGCTCCTGGTCCGTGGGGCCCAGGAGGTCGTGACTGACCATGGCTTCAGAAGCGGGGCTGGGACGTCGGGTGCAGTGTGAGAAGCAGGCGATGCCCCTGCTCACGGGCGGAGCAGGGGCTGGAGGCGGTGGCAGGGCTGCTGTCCTCATGGAGTTCTTCCTGAGGTGTTCTCAGGATGGCTGGCCGCACTGTGACGAGGAGGCGAGGCTCAACTGGAGTCCTTCCGTGTCCCTGGCAGATGCGGACCCTCACAGGGATGAGGAGGGGGTGGTCAGCGATGTGGGAAAATGCATTGTTTTCTTAGCTGCAGAGGGCAGGTCAGTCACGTGGGAAAGGTGCTCTCCAGCCATCTGGGCTGGGGAGACCTCTTTCTGCCGGAGCGCAGCTACACTCTGGAGCCTCAGCTTTTAATGGAGGTGACATTGTCGCCTTGGCGATGTCTGGAGTCTGGGCATCACAGCTTGGGGAAGCGGTCCTGCTGGTACCTAGTGCGTGGACACCAGGGATGTTGCAGAACTTTGTGTAACACACAGAAAGTGAAAGTGAAAGTGAAGGTCGCTCAGTCGCATCTGACTGTGACCCCATGGACTATTCAGTCCGTGGGGTTCTCCAGGCCAGAATACTCGAGCAGGTAGCCTTTCCCTTCTCCAGGGGATCTTCCCGACCCAGGGATGGAACCCAGGTCTCCCACATCGCAGATGGATTCTTCACCTGCTGAGCCACCAGGGAAGCCTGTAACACACAGAACAGCCCCGCAACTCAGAACCGCCCTCCCCAAATGCTGGGAGGGCTGAGGTTGAGGAGCCGTGGGCGAGGGCTCCAGGGCAGTCTTCCCATCCCCACCGCTGCCTGCTGGGGAGGCCTTGGGGCTCCCCCCACAGCCGGGGGGTTCCCAGAGTAGAGGGCAGGTTGGCAGAGGGCTTCATGGCTGCGGGCAGGAGGTGGAGGCAGGTCACGTGCTCTGCCCGCCTGAGTCTGCATCCCTTAAATGTCAAGTGAAGAGTGCCAACCAGGAGATCTCTAAGACCTTATCCAGCTCTCATGTCCCAAGGCTCTAGAACTGAGTCTGTAGCCTTACACCCTGGCACGATTCAAATAATGTGGTCACAGAAATGTGATATTGTTGTTCATTCATTTATTCGTGTCTGACTCTGCGACCTTGTGAACTGCAGCACGCCAGGCTTCCTTATCCATCACCATCTCCGGGAGTTTGCTCAGACTCACGTCCATTGAGTCAATGATGCCATTCAGCCATCTCATCCTCCGTCACCCCCTTCAACACCATTTTCTTAGCCTTTCTTAGCAGTTTTTATTTGCTATTTTTGTTTCTGAAAAGGTAAAAATTGTGTAATATGAAGTACCTATTTTAAATGTCTTCCCTTATAAGTAAAGAAGAACTGCACTGATGAACAGGAGAATGTTTCTTTTATTCCAAAGAGAAGTGCATTTAATATCTTTGAAACAGTTGTGCTAGTTGATGAAAATTCCACTCCTGATGACTTAGGGCAGACAGACGTGTGCATTTGATGTGTTTCTCCTGGGGTTCACTCCGGCTGCGGGGACCTCCCCACACGTGTCTGGCTCTGCAAGGAGCCCTGTGAGTGTACAAGTGATTCTGGGGTGTCTGGGTGCTCCCCAGTGGACGCAGCAGGCGTGAAGTCACCCTGAATAGCCATCTTCACGCCCCTGCCCTGCGCCCACCCTGCAGCATCCCGGGAGCCCTTGGCTTTCTGTATCAGCCGGCAGATGATGTACACGAGGCCGTGAAAGCTGTTCCTCCATCTGAATTAGAGGAGTGGTCCTCCTCCTCCTCCTGGGAATCCTCCCTGTGAAACTAGAGCTGCCGTTGCAAGTACCACAGCCCAGGTGGCTTGAAGAGCAGAAAGGCATCTCCTCACAGTTCTGGAGGCGGGACGTCTGAGATGAAATTGTTGGCTGAGCCGCTTCCCATGGGCACCTCTCTCCTCGGCTCGTAGCCTGCTGTCTTCTCCCCGCATCGTCACACGGCCGTCCCTCTGTGCGGGTCTGTGTCCCGGTTCCTCCTCTTGTAAGGACACCAGTCACCCCCTTCATTATAGCTTCGGCGCTGCCTCAAACGCCCGCTCTCCAGGTTCTCTCGAGTCCTGAGATACTACGGGTGTGGGCATCAGTGCATCTGTGGGGCTGGGGGCAGGACTCAGTGCACCCGCTTGCAGAGATGTGTGGTGTCCTGTTCTGTCTGGGATCAGACTTCCCAGACTGTGATGCTGTCTCCGCTGCCTCTCCCCGCTTCTCCTGTGATTATTATGAAAAATTTCAGGGACAGAGAAAAAATTGCAAAAATACTACAGTGCTTTCCTGTTACCCGACCTCTTAGAATCAGTCACTGTCAACCTGTTAGATCTGCTTCATCGTTCAGCGTAGATCATGTGAGCCATTTAGACGGAAGTTGTAGGTTTCAAAGCATCAGCGTGAATCTGTTAGGAATAAAGAGGCATGAAGATTTTCTTCTGGGTGAGCACACTATTACCACACCTAAGAAACCTTGAAGTAATCCCTACAGCTTCTAATATGTCATTCATATTCAGATTTCTCTAATTTCCACCCCCCCCCCGATCTTTTATAACGTGTGTGTGTGTGTGTGTGTGTGTGTGTGTGTGTCTTTAAACCCTAGGGGAAGGTACAGACATTGCAACTGGATTTTTTTGTCTCTTTAGTCTTTTCCATGCAGAATGGTTCTACTATCTCTGTGCTCCCCCCCCAACCCTGGTTTATTATTTACTTATTAAAAAAAATTTTAGGAGATGAAGACGAGTTGTCTTAGAACATGTGAGAACGTCTCACATTCTTAGTTTGGCCGGTTATTTCCTGTGATGTGGCTCCTCTTGTCCCTGTGTCCCCTGGAGGTCAGAGATGCACATGCTTGTTCAAACGGTTGCCAGGCGGTGCCCGTTGCTGCTTAAACCATCAGATCCCAGCAGGCTGTCCCTCGCTCAGTGATGCTGAGTTTGAACACTGACCTGAGGTGGTCTCTCCACTGGATGCTGTGTTTTTCGCTTTGCAATTCACCTGTAATCTATGGGGAGATACTTTGGCACTGTGTGTATATCCATTGATGATTCTTGCCTGAATTATTTCACTAGGGAGTTGCAAAATGGTGATTTTTCCAATTCTATCATTAGTTGGCATTACAGTTCCTGAAACAGAAACTGTAATGATCAAGGTGTGGAGAAAAGGATTGGTGAAATAATCACTGCCAATGCTAACAAATACACTTCTTTCTGTGAATAGTGCTGTGGATTCATAGGTTTCTGTTTAGTCAATTATAATCAGTTACAGATGTGCTTTATAATCAGTTACGAATGTTGTTTTAATGCTCAAATTATCCCAAACTTGGCCAGTAGGACCTTTCAACGGGCTTGAACAAGCCTTGTTTAGCCTTTGAGTACTGTCTTGCACAGAAGTGCCTTAGGCTCATTGTATCCTTTCCGTTTCCAGACATGGAATCATCCACTTCTCCAACAAAGCTCCAACTCCATTTAGTGGAGAACAGTATTTAGAAACCAAATCTGAATGCTAGCACTGTGGCTCGGCTGTGGTTTTCAGTGGACAGCACTAAGGATAAATAGGATCATGAGTTTATGGATATTTCCAAGTCACTTTTGACTTCAGTGGGTTTCAGTCTTTGATTTTGTTTTCATAACTCTTTCAGTTCAGTTCAGTTCAGTCATGCAGTCGTGTCCAACTCTTTGTGACCCCATGGACTGCAGCACGCCAGGCCTCCCTGTCCATCAGCAACTCCCGGAGCTTACTCAAACTCATGTCCATTGAGTCGGTGATGCCATCCAACCATCTCATCTTCTGTCGTCCCCTTCTTCTCCCGCCTTCAATCTTTCCCAGCATCAGGGTCTTTTCCAGTGAGTCAGTTCTTCGCATCAGGTGGCCAAAGTATTGGAGTTTCAGCTTCACCATAACCCTTTGCTTGGCTCCTAATAACTGTTAATGCTGTTGACATGTATCCTTTTTGCTGAACTCTATGAGACATATAGTTGCAAAGTTATATTGCCTATTCCTATTAGTGATATAATTCTGATGAGAACACAGTATTTCTTTGTAGTTCATTTTGTCCTTTGTATATATTCCACTGGAAAGCACAGCCAGTATTGAGTTCAAAAGCCATGTGGGAGAATTCCTTTCCATGTCAGATTATACTGCCAAGTGGATCCTCTAGTTAGATTATTTTGTTTGTGTTTGTGTTTTGTTTTAAAGTTATGGTTCTTTTTTTTTTTTTAATCAACTTTATTGAGGCAAAATTTTATAAATTTGTACAAAAATGCACCCGTTGAAAGTATTTTGACTAATATATATACACTTGTGTAACCACCAACTATGGTGGAGATCAGGACATTTTCATGACCACGAACTATTCGACCCCTTTGAAGCAGTCTCCTCTCCCTCCACCCAGACCCTGGGGCAACCACTCTTTTTTTTTTCCCCAGTAGATTAATTTTACTTTTTCTAGATTTTCATATGAGTGAAGTCATAGAATTGTATACTTTTATTTCCAGCTTCTCTTACTCAGCAAAATGTTTTTGAGAATCCCAGGTGTTGTGTGTATCAATAACACATTCCTTTTTCTTGCTGAGTAATATTTCATTTTATGGAGATACATAATCTGTTTATCCAGTCACTAGCAGATGGATTTTGAGTTGATTGCAGCTTTTAAGGATCATGAATAAAGCTGCTCTGAATATTCTTGTTCGAGCCTGTGTAGATAGATGCATTCATTTCAGTTGGGTGAACATCTAGGAGTGGGTTCACTGGGTCCCATGGAAATGTATGTTTAATTTTATTAGAAAATGCTAAACTGTTTTACAAAGTAGTTGTGCTGGTTCACATTCCTCCCAACAGTTTGTATTTCAGTCCTTCACATCCTGACTGCATTTAGCATTGTCAGTGTTCTTTTTTTTATTAATTATGATTATTTATTAATTATGATCTTAGTTGTGGCATACAGGGTCTTTGATCTTTAACCAAAGCACGCAAGGTCTAGTTCCCTGACCAGGGATCGAACCCTGGCCCTCTGCATCGGGAGCTCGAAGTCTTAGTCCCTGGACCACCAGGAATGTCCCGAATGTTCTTAATTTTAGCAATTCCCATGGGTATGTTGTCATATTGTGCGGTTTTTAACTTGCATTGTTCTCCTTTCCATTGAATTTTTATTTTGAATAGCAAAATATTTCTTAGTTCCAAAATTTCTCAGTTCCAAGGATAGAATCCTGTGAAAAAGTATATTTAGTGAGGGCTCAAACTTGTTTTTCTCAGTCCTGCTATGGAAGGTGTGGTTTCCACACTTGGAGAATCTGTTGAGCACTTTTGTCTGAGTTGGCACCGAGTCATGGGTAGACGCGGGAGTGGGCCCCACCTTCAGAGAGTTTACATGTTAGCTGGGGGAGAGAGACGTTGATCACGTAGCCTCACAAGTAGGTGTTAAACTGTGACTTTGCTGTGTGCTGTGTGAGACTGACACACAGAGAGGGCTAAGGCCGTGCTGTCTGGATTTCATCACGGTTTCCCAAGAAAAGAGACTTTGTTTACGAGTTCCCTCCCTTAATAGTTGTTGCAAAATTTCTCACCTGCTGTAACTCTGGGACCTGTCACAACAGGCTCAACCCTGGGAAAGTAACCAACACCTCACTGTTGGAACCCAGGTCTGCGGAAAAGCCACGATAAGCCTTTGTTTGATTATCTGGTTTTAGATGAAGTTCAGGCTTGTTCCTTGCAGAGAGCCCTGACTGGGATGGGCCTTCAGTGTTTTTAAAAAATACATTGCTAACACCTGCTTTACATGCAATTTGTTAAAAGCCTTTTTTTAAATTTTGTTTTGGACATTGCGGACATTATGGGCTTCCCTGATAGCTCAGTTGGTAAAGAACCCACCTGCAGTGCGGGAGTCCCCGGTTTGATTCCTGGGTCGGAAAGATCCGCTGGAGAGGGGATAGGCTGCCCACTCCAGCATTCTTGGGCTTCCCTGGTGGCTCAGCTGGTAAAGAATCCGCCTGAGATGTGGGAGAGCTGGGTTTGATCCCTGGGTTGGGAAGATCCCGTGGAGAAGGGAAAGGCTCCCACTCCAGTATTCTGGCCTGGAGAATTCCATGGACTGTGTAGTCCATGGGGTCTCAAAGAGTCAGGCACAGCTGAGTGACTTTCACTTGAACATTGTAGAGTCTGACACTGGATTTGAATCATTTCATATTCAAATTTGAAATTTAAATTCTCAATGATGAAAGAACTAAGATCACTGTTATCAGTGGTTGGTTTTTCCCTGTTGTATCTTGTTGGCTTGTTGGAGAGCCCCACCCCTTGCCCCAAGACAGCTTATAGTTTTTCAGCTTGAAACTTTGGTTTGTGTTTTATTTTCCTGTAGGTCAGCCTGACCTAGTCCAGAACACCAGTGGTTTTCAGGGTGAGGATGACTTTTAGGACTTAAATTCTTAGAAATCTTGATTTTATATTCTTGTTGTTAGAATTGAATTCATAGCACAGAGCTGTTTTCTACTGTATATAATGTTTTAGCTTAGATGCAGTTTTAATTTGCTGTTCTAAAACTGGAAAGTTCCCAGCAAACGCTGTTGTCCTATTTGCAGTTCTTACGCACGGTTAAAGTGACTCTGAAACACAGTAGAAATCATTGATGAGGCGCTTGTAAAGGAATTTTGCAGAGAATATTTTTAGCAACAACATACTTTTCTAATCCTGTAATCGAGTTTTCATGTTGGAAAGCTTGCTTCACTTTTTAAGAAGATGAATTCTGTGCCTTCAAGGTACACAGTAGAGTAAATTAGGATGGAAGTCTTGTGGCATTTTCCCCTCTGCCGGACGCTGTCCTCTATGACTTGCAGAAATTGCAAGGGAAGCAACATGCACATATTGTGGCAAGTAGATTCCAAGAGTGAAATTCTAGAGTGATGGGTTTGGTTTTTATATTTGCCAGTCACTGTCCTGGCAGGAGACAGATGGCACACTCCAGCTGAAGGAACCAAGGGGTATTTAATAAAAGGCTTGTTGGCAGCAGCGGGCAGGGATACAGGAACCCAGCAAGGATGGTGTCCTCCCCCCAGGGGAGTTGGGGGTGGCTGGCTGCCCTGGGGAACTTTTCTCAGGCTCAGGTTCAGGGGTGAAGGAGGGGAAAAGTAGCTGAGGTCGTGGGTCCTCAGTGAGGGCGAGACGTTTGGTAGAGGGGTGCAGCTGACTTGGGGAGAGCTGGGGCGGGGAGGGGGTGCGGTAAGTACCTGCCCGCAGTCTTCGCCCCTCCTCGCCTCTCTCGCGGAGCACTCGCTGGAGGTCCGCGGCCCCGGGAGACTGACCGCACGGCCACGGATGTCAGCCTGGCGGGGCTGTGAGCAGAGTGCGGGGGCGCAGCGTGGCCTGCAGGGCGGATGGAGTCTGTCCAGCGCTTCTGTGTGGCCCAGAGTGAGGGGACCAGGGAATACGCACGGGTCCCCACGGGCCCCGAGTGCCTGGTGCGTGTGCGCTCAGCCCTGACAGAGGCCAGCGAGGAGCCAGGCTCCCGGTGAGTGGTGGGTCATAGTGCAGAGTGAAGCATATTAAGGGTCTCTCCTGAATTTAAAATGCCTCCGCGGGGCTCCATGCTTCCTTTGCTGGGGACGTAGGTTCCATCCCTGGTTGAGGAACTAACCGACCCGTCAGACCGCGCTGCACCGCAGGCAGTATGGTATAGCCAGAAAGCAACAACAAGGACACCACCTCTGCACAGAGCCCCTGCCTCTTTCCGGCTAGGTTTTAGAGTCTTTGTTTTCCAGCGTTTGATAATTACTTTCCTGTCCCTGGAGGCTGGTACGAAACCCGGGGAGATCCCTCCCAGGAGGAGAGCTTCCCTGCTGCCCGGGCTCCCTTTGGGAAAGCAAACGGCAGAGCTGGGCTTTCGAACGGGACACACCCCACAACTCTTCTGGGTGCGGAGGGTCTCTCCGACCTGGGGCTCTGGAGGCCCTCACACAGGTTGGCCACAGCGCAGATGTTGGGAGTGCGCTTCCCAGCCGGAAGCCCCTGCCAGCTCTGAGCGGTCCTCAGGGATGCCGCGTTGCGGGAGGAGGTGCTCCTAACATAGGTGATCTTTTTTTGTTGTATTTGTTTTGGGGAACAGTTACACGGTTGAAACACCCCAAAGTACAACACTTCCTTCTGTTGTCTTAAAAGATGGATAACAGCGCCTTAGAGATGCACTAAGTACTTATTCTGTACTTACAAGGACATTGTTTTTGTTCCGTCACCAAGTCGTGTCTGACTCTTTGTGACTCCATGGACTGCAGCACTCCAGGCCTCACTTTCCGTCCCCACCTTCCAGAGTTTCTCCAAGTTCATGTCCACTGAATCACTGATGCCATCCAACCATCTCATCTTCTCTCGCCCTCTTCTGCCTTCAGTCTTTCCCAGCATCAGGGTCTTTTCCAATAAGTTGGTTCTTCCCATCAGGTGGCCAAAGGACTTGACTTGTCAGAAATGTAAATCACATCCTCACTGTGGTGTGTGGACCCCACAGGCTGTGTAGACCTTAACTGTGTGTAAGACCTTACCCGTGTAGACCTTACCCCAGAGGTTGAGTGTAATTTTGGGCTGTGGTTATGTTGCCAAATAAATCCGGTGTCGATGATTTCCAGCCTGAGGATGTTGGAGTTTAGCTTTTTCTCACCCACTTTAGAGCTTGCCCATCCAACCAAAGCCCTTTCTCTCCTAATTCCCTTTGAGAATTTCTCTAAAGTAGCACACAGTTAAGAATCTCCCTCCTGCCAGGTGAGTTCAGAGACCCGGGACCCCGCCTGGAGGGGAGGGGATGTAAATCCTGATACACCCATACACAAGGCGCCTCACTTTGTGGGATGCTGTCTATCTTGGTACAGCCCATCCTGCAGATTGTCAGACTGCTCTGATGCTCCAGATTTGCAGACGTTTCCAGGAGGCTGGATTTTCTCCTAGAAGCAATATGATTTGTTGGAAAGATGGAGGCAACTGAGAAGATTGAGGCTGATTCTGCTTCTCACTGATCAGGGTCTAGGGAAGCCCTAGGTTTTCAGAGCCCTTGTTTTCTTGGCCATAAACAGGCCTACTCTTCTCACATTGCTTCCCTGGGTTGTTTCAGGACACCTGAGATGCTTGATTGCCCTTTGAAATTTGCTCCGCAAGTGAAACGGTCATGTTTTGTCTGCCGAGGGTCACGTGCCAGCAACACAAATATAAAATCATGATAATAACAATGGTAACTTTGGACTGTTTTTCATCAGACATGAGCAATTAAAGAACATGAGTGTGTGTGTATCAGAAAGCGTTTGTAGACACACTCCCATTTAAGGGTATACATCACTTCTTACAGTTGGTGTTCCGCCCAGTTTCTTGTGATTTGACTCAGAAACGTGTGATCAGGGTTTTATGGAAGCTGGCTACCTACCTACGGGTGTTGGTTCATAGACTTTGATTTTGCTAGTGACGTGCACAGCTCCTGAGTCAGACTCAGGCAAGTTAGTTAACTTGCCTGGACGTTCACTTCCTCATCTGTCGGGCCATCCTGCTAGGCACCTCCCAGGTTTGTTGGGAGAATGAGATGAAACAATACACATGGATGCTAGATCGGCGCTCGGCACCTGGTCAGCTCCTGGTCAGTGTTCACGGTCATGGCCATCACTGTTAGCCCTACAGCAGCTCCAGTGTGGGGGCTGGAGTCGCGTGCGTAGCTTGAGGTCCACGTTGGGCTGACACTTAGGCCAGGTGACTCAGCAAGGCCCTGAGTGTGCTAAAATTTCCTGGGTATAAACTTCCCCTGGGTAATCAGGGGCTGACTGTTTCTCTAAACCTTAATGGTCCAAGTGCCATTGGTAGGGGCCCCAGGGCGTCCCTGGGCAGCGCACCTCGCTTCCCCATGTCTCCCCTCCCATGTGGGGAAATGGGTTGCCGGTTGCAGGAGTCTGGCCTGAGCCCCAGCTCAGGACCAAGGAAGCAGCAGTCAGAGAGGCCTCCTGCACCGTGAGATGAGACGTGGGCTGTCCCCCCACTTCTCCGTCCGACGTGGCGTGATCAGGTGACGCAGAGCTCTTGGCGGGCTCTCTCCGCGGTGTCTGCTTGGCTGTCTTGTCTCCGGGTATGACTGTCACTTATTGATGAACCTCCTGAGCTTCTGGTTGACTCTCGAGGGCTGTGCTCCGTGTTCCCAACCTCAGGTCGCAGTGAGTCCACAGCTGAGCTCAGAAGCATCCAGAAGCAGGTGCGCTGTCCCAGGTTGCCCCCGTGGGCCTGGACGAATCTCCTAGGTCACTGTGCTTGTGGCCCCGGTGGACCCCATCGTGACCAGTGCTCCGTGTTGACACTGGCCTCTCCTGGTGACACTCACACGCTCTCACCAAGGTGTGGGGCTTGCAGAAGAGGTGTGTAGGCATGGAGGTTGGCAGCCCCACCCTGGTGTAGGACCTCCCGGGAACACAGTTTGCGAGAACGATAGGATGATGAGAATGAGACGATGATGCGGTTAAGGCTGTCACTTGTCTTTTAAGTACTGCTGATCCTTGGCCAACAGGGGTGTGGACTGCGAGGCTCTACTTATATGCAGATTTTTTTCCAATAAATATATTGGAAAAAATTTTAGAGATCTGTGACCATTTGAAAAAACTCTCAGATGAACTTCATAGCCTGGGAATATCGGGAAAATTAAGAGACGTACAAAATACATGCTAATTGTATACATGATTGATAATTCTGGTCAGCAGTAGACGATTGTGGTTGAGTTTGGGGGCAACAAGACCTATATAAGGATTTTTGACTGTGTGTGAGGGCTAGGGGTCGGTGCCCCCTGCATTGTTCAAGTGCCTTGTTCAGTGGGCCTCAGGGAGACTGTGAGGCCAGGAGGGGACTCTGAGACGTTAGGTAGCTGTGTGATTTCATATGGTTCCTAGGGTCCAGGTCAGCGAGTCTTTTGGGGGACTCTGTGCACTTATGTTCTTCTTCAGCGTTAATCCCAAGACTAGGTCCTTGTCTGACTCCGTCTCTCCTCCCCCTCTGCCTTGTGCTTGATCAAACCCGTGTTCCTGTGGACTTCTGGATGAGCCACCTCTTACCTGCAGTCGTCCTGGACGCCCTCTGCTCCCGGGACCCCATGAGTTCTGTCCATGTCTTGACGACACCTACAGTAATATCAGAGGAATCTTGAAGGGTCACGTGGTCATTGTTGCTTGCCCTCCTGGGTCAGGGATGGTTTCTGATTTTATGTTCATAACTGACGCCCCTGCACCAGAGGCCTTTGCAGTTGGGAAGCATGTGTTAGAATTTAGAGGCACTGTAAAGGCAATTTCTCCTTCCAAGTGGGCCGAGTTGCCTATAGCAACTCACTGTGGTGAAAACCTGGACTACCAACCTACGAACTGCCCCCCAGGCCCCTTCAGGACCACCAGGGAGAGAAGGGGGTGCAGAGGATGAGATGGTTGGATAGCATCATTGGCTCTGGACATGAATCTGAGTAAACTCCAGGAGGCAGTGAAGGACGGGGAGCCTGGCGTGCTGCAGTCCATGGGGTCGCAGAGAAACGACTCAGTGACTCAACAGCAAGGGAGAATGGGTGTCTCGTTGGTCCCAAGGCCAGCGGTCACTCTGCGCAAAGCCAGCCAACCAGCGGCCAGCCCAGCGTGCACGTTCTACCCAGCGGGTCTTTGCGATTGTGTTTTAAAAATAAAAGACCACAACCGTTAAGCTCCAGCCTAGTCCACAGACACCCTGTAAGCGTAACTCTTACCTGGCTGGGCACATTCAACAACTTTTAGTTATGGAAATAAGGTGATCAAATTATATGTGCCTGCTAGATAAGATCATATTGGAACGTTTAAAAATAGATGAGTAACTGTGGACAACCAGAAGATAAAGCGGCGCTCGTGGGCCAGTTGAAATGCACCCAAGGGTGTCTCTGTCAGACCCACGTGGGCCCTTGTCACCCTCCATAAAACGTTACTGTGTTAATTGTCATTTGCAGAGTCTGAATCCCTTTTTAAAAAGTAGAAGTACCGGGAAGGGTGCAGGTTCAGTCCAGAGCTGGCGCTGGCTCTCAGCTCCTCCCCTCTTCATGGGGTGTTTGTGAGAATTCTTTCCTGCGTCTTGAACTTTTAAAATAACCAAATTTTTGTTTCTGTCAGTGTCCTGAATGGTGAGTTTTATCTCCCCTCTTACCAACTTTAAATCAGTTTGCTTTTTAAATTGAAAAAAAAAAAAAAGGCATGAAAAAGGCAACTTAATGTATGTTCTCCCATGTAGCCTTTTTGCAATTTGCTTATGCAATTTTAACTTTAAGGTGGTAGGTGTGATGCAAACAATTGTTATTTTAAAAAAGGAATGTCTCCACATTCCGAACAACTTTATCACATATTGTCCTTCCCTGGTGTATTAATATATCAGGTGACAAATACAACCTTGTAAATTTGCGTGTCTTTGTTTCTTTAATAAAGTTATTAGAAATTAAATGGTCATGGAGAATTTGTTTATCCATAAGTCCTCTCTTTGTGTGTATGGGGTGGGAAGATAGAGTGGTTTGATGCTACAACATCTTTTGATTTTGTTTGAATAGTTATTTTGCTCTTTGAAGTGTTATAGCATGGCTGGTGTTACAAGTATATAAGACCGTCAGCTTTTTCTATTTCCTGTGAGTTTTGGGAGTGTATGAAATTTCTGTAAACTTCTGTGTGTCTGTATTCCTTCTCATCCCGCCTAGGTAGTACTGTGATGTTTCAGGAGTGGAAGAAGAGTTGACCTTCATTTGCTAAAGGTCCCCAAAGGACAGATTGGTGAAATGAATTGGGAAAATCCCAAGGTTTAGTTGGTTAAAAGTGGTGATTTTAAAGATGCCAGTTTGACTTTCAGACTTAAGTGTGAGGGTGTGCATGTGTGTGTGTGTTCCCTTTTCTTTATTAGAACTTCCCAGTGGTGTGTTTGACAGGATTTATAAGTAAGTGTGTGTTAGGTGTTTTGGTGATCATCTTATTATTAATTGTTGTTAGCTGACTTGCTGTAGACTGCCTCTGGCAATTGGAAAACAGTCATCTGGAGAGCACCAAAAGTAACTCATTTCAGCCCAAACACTTTGCCAGCGTCCACGAGTTGATGTGCTTCAGAATTGCCCTCCCCTTGGCTTCCCCCAACCCCCGTGGGAATCAGTGATGGCGTGGAGGTCGGCATCGCGGTGCGTGACGGAGGAGAGAGTCCTGAAAGGCAGGGGCCACTGTCACAGACTCCAGGCAACGGGTCGCCTTCTGCCATCCCCCGCCACCCAGCTCCACCTGCCAGGTTTCTCCTGGAGGTGGATTTGGTTTGGGGCAAATCTTGGGGTTGTTTTGATTTTATTTAGGTGATAATGCAAAGAAGTGATTGATTCTTCCTGCATTGATTCCACACACACACACACACACACACACATGCGTGTGTGCACACACTATCTGTCCACCTTCTCCCAGAGAAATGAAGCCTTTTCCTCGTTCCTAGGAAGTTTCTTCCCCACCTGTTCCCCCATCTCCATGGATGTTTGGGGAAGGGAGGGGGATTTTCAGAGACAGCCGAGGAACGCTGTGGAAGAGCCTCAGCAGGGAACTCATGTGTCTGAATACTGCACAAGTGGTGTGTTCTTCTTGGGTTTCAGCTTCCCAGCTTTTAGACTACATCTGTAAAATAATAGCAAGATGGTTGCGTGAGTGGAAGAGATCTGTGGATCTGATATTCAGAAGCAGCCTTGTCAGCGAGTTGGAAAGTCAGTGGCTGTGAGTCAGGGGCTCTGTGTCCAGCATTTGACGCCCCCAAGCTGGGCTGGTGGTGCTGGGGCTGCCCTTCCTGCCTGCGAGACCCCTCCCCAGAGTGGAGTGAGCCTGAGACCCGCCGGGCCAGGGTCTTGAGAGAGACTCCTGTCTGGCCCAGGTGCGTCATTTCTCTCTTTCATCCTTCTGTCTGCTTTTGGAAAACAACGTGTTTAGAGAGCCAAGTGGGACATTTAAAACACTGCAAGTCATTTGGGAAATCTAAATGTGTGATGTGATTTCTTTAAAAAAAGAAAAAGCTTTCCTCTGGAGTAATTGTGTATTTCGTTATGGGAAATGAACGATATATCTAGAAACAAATGCCTCGTGATCAGCGTTGTCCTCTTTCCCTCTTTCAGGCACCTGGCTGGTTCTTGAGATCATTTGCTTAATAGTTTTAAACTTTAAACCCCCTCCCCCACCCCGAAGTCTCTAGATTATAAATTATAGAACTTTAGGACAGAGGGGGCTTGGAGTCACTCCCTCACTAATAAACATCTTGAGGTGAGGTGGAATGGTGTCACTTGTTAGGATAACTTTTCTCTGTTTTTTCCAGAATCTCCCAAACTCCCCTGTGATGTCCTTTGACCGGGAGAACTGATTCAGCGCCTTTCTCACGCGGGGGGTGGTGTTAGGCGTGTTCTGTGTGTTATCGCCTCTGAGCCCAGGGGGACTGGGAGAGGATCGTTTCACCCTAGCGTGTAGGTGCAGGAACGGCCGTCTCGGAGGACGCGTGGTTAACTCCTGGTGTCAGCACAGCCGGCTGGCGGTGGAGACAGGGTCCACACAGGCGGACCCCTCGGCTGTGCGGCTGCATTCCGGAATGCTCCTGGGAGCCCCCGCGTTGCCCGTCATCGGTCAGAGTCTGCGAGGGGCATGTGCCTCTCATCTTGACAGTCCAGGGAGCCTGGACCTCGCAAAGCCAGACCCTGTCCTGGGGCCCTGCTTGGAGAGGGACAGGAAGGCTGGGAGCGCACGGTCTCCAGGGGCATCTGGGGGCTCCCGGGGCAGCCTGGGGGGCGGGAGGGGGCGCTGAGCAGGGAGCCTGGCCCAGGGTGGGTCCACAGGAGGAGCTGGCCTGGGGGGGGGCTGTGTGTGTGTGTGTGTGTGTGTGTGTGTGTGTACATGTATACATGTGAGTGTGCGTACATGTTTGTGTGTGTGCGCGCACGTGTACTCCGTCGGCTAGCGTGTGTGTGTGTGTGTGCGTGCGTGTGTGTGTGTGTTTGTGTGTGTGTACGTGCATGTGCACCCCGTTGGCCGGTTTGTGCAGTCTTTTATAGTTGTGTATTTCTTTTCAAAGATGTCTGTTGAGCTCCTCCTCTGTGATAGGAGTTGTCGCAGGAGCTAGAGACACAAGAGACGCCCGAGCTGGGCAGGGCCGGGTGCCCGTGGCCTACAGCTGTGCATCGCTGTCTTTCTCTGGACATTCTGCATCCTAAAAAAATGGACTCTGCCTTGTGTCCTGCTTACAAGGGTTGTTAAATTGTTTGTTTCAAAATGAGGCACGAGGGACCTCCATTCCTTCGGGCCACAGAGCTTGGAACGGGCACGTGACCCACCGAAGTCAGGGTCCAAGCCTCCGGACTGGTGCTGAGGGGGAGTTTTGTGGGAATGGGGGACACAGGACTCTGACAGCATCAGCGCCTGCCCCCCTTGCCTCCCCTCCTTGTCTCTCCCTGAGGAGCCTGGCAGGACCCAGGTCTGGAGGAGGAGGCCAAAGGCAGGACTCCTGGGGGGTGGCCCATGGTGGGGGGTGGCCCATGGTGGGGGGTGGCCCGTGGGGGCTGCACAGGGCCCGGCGGGAGAGCTCCTCGTCTGCGGTGAGCACACCTGGCCGTTTCCAGGAGAGGACTTCCCACTTGTCTCCTGGACCTGGGAAACATTCAGCATGTTGGGCAGAAAGGCCACCTGATGAGCAGTGTCAGTGTCAGGCGCTCCACCTGTAAAGCTCCAGGGGTCTTTGGGGCCGACTGTGTGGACCTTGTCAGTCTCGGTTTCCAGCCTGAGCCCCCAGACCGGGGAACAGAGGGGCGACTTTGGAGCCCCTTCCCACGCCCAAGTCCAGCTCCTCCTGCTCATGGCAGCTATGCTGCGCCAGGCTTCACTCCTCCACCCCCAGGGCGCGTGCAGGGCGGTCCTCTCCCCCCAGGAGGTGGCAGGGCTGAGCTCTACGGGGCCGGGCCCTCTCCTGGGCAGCACTGGGCGGCCACGTGGTCCTGGTACCCAGGGGCATCCGTGTGCAGAGGAGCGACTCAAGACTCAGCAGTGTGGGCCTTCCCCAAGGTCTCACATCCCTCCCGGCATCACCCCAGTGCCCGGAGCTCTGCTTTGTTCTACTCTGAGCCTTTCGCTTCCACCTCTGCTGTCAGACAGTGGAAAACAAATAACCATATGTGATTTTTTTTCCCCCCCGTGGATGAAATTTGCATTATTTCACAATTTGGCAAGCGCACCTCCGTCAGGGCAGGGCCTGCTGCTTTTAGAGCCTGGTGTCAAGAAACGCTGGCTATTTAATATTTTACCATCGTGATCAGGAGAGCAGGGTTTGTTGAGCTTTTATGATGTACCACGCACAGGATTATCTCATTTAATCCTTGCAACAGTCCTGTGAAGCGGTATAATTACAGCCTTTCCAATTTACAGATGAGGAAACTGAAGCCCAGAGCACTTAAGTCACTTGCCCAGGGCCACACGGCTGGCAAACCCAGCACAGGGCTTGCTCTGTCTCCCTGGCCCCGTGTCTGTGCCAACGGAGTAAGGGCCACCCCTCGAAAACTCAGCGATCTGCTTCTTGCTGACTTTATGGGTGCTTGGTGCAGGCCCAGAACAGAAAAACGGATGTTCTGGGAAGCTAGGAAGGAGATGAGCAGACAGGGAATTGAAGGCACCGATGTGCTAAGTAGCCTGTACTGACACATTCTCAGAGCATGGAGTTCGGAGCCCGTGGGCTGGTTTCGTCTGACCACTTGTTTTATACATGAGAACCTGAGACCCAGAGAGGGAAGGTGAGCTGGATGCACACAGTGATTTCAGAGAGAGCGGGGTTCTGCGCAGCTCAGCAAACACATCCTTCTCACGCACGTAGGCTCACCTGCTGCAGCAAGTGTCCAGCATGCCTCCCGCCCCTTCCCTGCAGAGCTCTTGGCTTAGACTGCAGATGGCAACCCCTCCGCATCCAATCCCCTAGAACGCGGCCCGACTCTCTTAGCCTGGGAAGACCCCCTTTCCTGGTTTTGGGTTCCTAAAATTATAGGAGTCTGACCCTTGGGTTCAAGGGCAGGAGCTGCAGGGGGCAGCAGCCACCCATGGCCTGCGTTTCTGTGAATTAAACGTCCCAGAAGCACAGCTATGCCTGTGGTTGTTTTTGTCCTGCAGCGGTGGAGGTGAGTAGTTGTGATAGAGACTGTCTGCCTACGAAAACTAAGATATTTATTTTGATCCTTTAAGAAAATGTTTACCAGTGCCAGCCGCAGAGGAATCCATTGATGGGCAACCTCTAAAGCCAGACCCCCTCCAGCCCACCTTTCTGTGTCTGATCCGCCTTTGCTAAGGTCAGGGTCAGTTCAGTGACAGCGGAAGGGAGTGGCGTGTGTCCTCAGTCAGCAGCCCTTCACCCACGGGCGTCTCAGAGGCTCTGCTCACACGGGTCCTCTCCCCTCATCTCCCCAGCCCAGCCCCATCCCAGTCTCTGACCCACTTACTCGAATCAAGCCTTTATTTGTCTCTCTTCTTCACCTGCCACGTCTCATCCATCAGCGGTCGCGCTGCTCCTCCTGAGGACTCCTGCAGCCATGCTCCCTTCCCTCCCCCATCACTTCACAGGCCCTCCTCCCTTCCCTCCCCCATCACTTCACAGGCCCTCCTCCTCCTCCCTTCCCTCCCCCATCACTTCACAGGCCCTCCCCGGGGCCGCTCCGCTTCCTTCTGTTCACACCCAGCGCGGGCGGGTCTCCCAGCCCACCGCCCTCTGTTCCTGACTGCGGGCACCGCCGTCTGTCCTGCTCTTCCTCGTGAACCCCTTGACCTCCTGTCTTCTGCCCCCTCTGGGACCCCGGCTTCAAGGGAGCAGTGGTCTTTCTGTGTTGTCTTGTCTTCAGTAAGGTACCCCACGGTGCCTGGCACGCGGTGGGTACCATACAGGTGAGGGAGTGGAGGGCCGTGGGCGCCGCAGGGAACACCCACGGAATTGGCATTTCAGGAACGTGCAACGGGGTTGTTCGGGCCCGACCTGTACACACACTGATGAGTTTAAATGGGTAACCAAGAAGGAGCTAGCGTACAGTGCCGGGAACTCTGCTCCGAATCCTCTAACCGTCTAACTGCTAAAGGAATCTGACAAAGACGTGTGCAGAGGTGTGACTGAACTACTTTGCCGTACACCTGAACCTAGCAAGCATCGTCCATCAGCTGTGCTCCAATAGAAAATGAAAAGTTTAGAAAAGGGGACTGTTTCAGATTCACCACAAACGGTGAATCTTGCCCTGTGGGTCTTGCCCCATTGGCCCCATCCCCCTGCATATTGGGTGCCACGTGTGTGGAGTCCTCCAGCACTGCTGCAAGAGGGCTTTCTCCCTCAGAAGTGATGAGAACCCTTGTTCTAGAACAATGTTTCCCACCCTCTTTGGACCCAGAGCCCAGTAAGCGTGCGTGCTAAGTCGCTTCCATTGTGTCTGACTTTGCAACCCCATGGACTGTAGCCCGCCAGGCTTCTCTGACCATGGGGTTCTCCAGGCAAGAATGCTGGAGTGGGCTGCCATGCCCTCCTCCAGGGCATCTTCCCGACCCAGGGATCGAACCCGCGTCTGGATTGGCAGGCGATTCCTTACCGCTAGTGCCACCTGGGAAGGCCAGTTATAGTACCTGCGTGCCGCATCAATGTCGCGTGGCCCACGGTTTGTAAACCGCGTTTAAAGTACGGTCCTTACCTTCCAACACACAGCCCAGCAAAGAGACCCCCGCTGGAGTCCGGATGCTGGGCAGGCTGGCCCGTGCGGGCCTGCTGAGCTGCGGGACACGGGAGACACTCGTGGGCTGCCGGGGGCAGGGCCAGGCCTTGACCTCACAGGGAAAAACAGGTCATCTCGAAGTCGGGTTGAAGATTTAATTGATGTTTTTCTTCTCTTTCTCTCTTGTTTTCAGCCTTTCTCACTGATCAGTTCTTTCTGCAATATAGGTTCTCCTGGTCTACCTTTCCTGTTATGCACTGGTGTTTTTATTGCTAACAAGGGATTGTCTGCTAACTCTCCAGGTGCTTTTTAATTAAACCAACTTGGCTTCATCCGTATGTTTTCATTCCTTTTTTCTTTTACTTTGCACATTAGTTTTCTCAAACTATGTATGTATGTGTTTGTGTGCATAAGAAAGCTGTTCCCTTGACAGACTTTTTTTTTGCCTTAAATATGTATTTTACATGAAATATATATCATATATAAATGTTTTACATATATTTATATTTATGTTATATTTATAATATTTATATAAATGTCAATATAAATATGTTGCTGCTACTTTGCTCAATTGTATCCAACTCTGTGTGACCCCATGGTCTGTAGCCTGCCAGGCTCCTCTAGCCATGGAATTCTCCAGACAGGAATCCTGGAGTGGGTTGCCATTTCCTACTCTAGGGGATCTTCCCTACCCAGGGATTGATCCCACGTCCCTAACGTCTGCTGCACTGGCAGGCAGATTCTTTACTGCTGTAAATATAAATATATTTATAAATATATATAAATATTTTTAAAGAGGTAAATGGATCTATGGATAGAGATCTTTCTTCCCTTATTGTTTTGAATTCCTTAACATTTAATGGAGCATGGTCCTCTGCTATTATGGTAAAAAAATCCATATTGGAACTTTAAGATGCATATAATTCTAAAAACTCTGACCCTCAAACTTGTTACACAACTCTAATCAAATTACTTTTCTCTCCTGTGAGGGGCATTAAATGTAATTTTTCCTGGCTGAATAAACTTGAGCATTCTCTGCTCTGCATATTTCCATGTTAAAAGTTTTTAAGTCAACCTTCTTACTATTCTGAGCTGTTGCATAAGACCAAGGAGAATGCTTGCAAATCAGACACGGGGCCAGTCTGCCCCGCTCCTGCCAGTCTCTGCCTGCAGCTCTCTCTCCGGTGCAAAAGCACTGGAGGGTCAGAGGGATCCTGAGCGTCCCCGTGGGTGTATCCTGAAGACGCTTTTTAGGCTCGTTTCTTTCCTCTCTGAAAATTCTGCGTATAAGATACTGAAATTAGCGTCTGGTCTGTGGAGATCTATCCCTGTTCCCGGCCGCGCTCAGTGTAAGATGCAGAACTGATCAAGTAGGGACCATGATGGCCCCAGGAGCAGGCCTGCAGCGAACGGTGAGCACGTGCTGACCACGCTTGGAGGTGAACCTCAGCCTGACGATCATCGTGCAGAGACCTGGGCAGAAGGAGACTTCTAGCAGGGGGTCAGAACTGGCCTCCAGGGCCAGGAGACAAGTAACATGGAGTGAGGGGTGATGGAATGAAGGAGGCCTTAGAAAGTGGGAAAGCTCTCCAAAGGGCCCTTGCTGAGCCCGTGCAAAGGCGTCGGGGGCAGGCTGCTGCTTGTTCCTCATGGGCCGGGTTTGTTTACCTGCAGCCCGGTCCGCTGCCTCCGCTGGAACCTGGTGCTGCTTTCATGTTGGGAACAGCAGATATGGAAAGCATTGCCCGGCCGGCTTCACCTCTGTGCTTCTGTTCAGACAGAATTGTCCTTGACCCCCTCCACTGTTTACTGAGTGCCTTTACCTTCTCCACTGTTCCAGTTTCCTGTCTGCCCTCCTAGGCCCCACAGCAGTCTCTGGGGGAGGGGGCAGTCTTTATTTTGCCAGTGAGGAAGCCAGGACTTTCTCGGGGACCCTTATTTGCCCAAGGCCACGCAGGAAGGATCTGGCCTTAGGACTGTGTTCTCACTAAAGCTCCTCCGGCCTCTGGTACCTGGGTGGCTTACCTTGTGGACCGCCTCTCCCACCCCAGTCCTGCGGTGTTTTTCCCGTTTTCTTTTGGTAAATAATAGTGTGGTATAATCCACAAGATACCAAGGGTCGGGAGAAACCACATTCTTGGCTCATTGTTATTTCCCTTCATTTCTTTGTCATATTTCTAGTCCCTGTAAGATTAAACGGCTCCACCCTGAAAACCACCTTGATGAAAACAAAAGCTCCCATGTGGTTCCCAGAACCGAGATAATCTCCCTGCAGAAATGTCTGGGTTGCACATGGGCACTGGCCCTTCATCCAGAGGCCCAGGGCCTTGTCTTCAAGGGGATCAGAAAGCAGTCCCACGCTGCACAGCTTGTTTTCCAAGGACAGGATGGAAGGGCCAGGTCTGGTCTTTTGGTGGCCTGCCTGACTTACCCGGGAAGTGTCTTTGCTCAAAAGTGAACTCTTCTGGGCTTGAAAATGTGTGCATGGAGGGAAAGGCCACATAAGGACACTGAATTTTCCAAAGTTGAAATCATTCATGTCTTTAAACATCCGACTGATTAAACTGGGAACTTTGGTGTTTAGCCCAGGCAGGTTGGCCTGACTGGGACTGTGTTGGGGGGTCAGGCCTGCCCCTGTGATGGGGGAGGTCGGAGGCTTTGAGCATCTCCCTTTGCTCAGCGCACTGGTGCCGTTGAGCGTAGAGAACGTGAATGGGTTCTGTGAATATGTTGGTAAGTAAACTATTTGGTCGACTGGTGACTGAACTACACATTTTTTAAAGTTCTTTATAAAGATTTTGGGAATAACTTACATTTAGTGCTCCTTCTAAGGGATTTTCTTGGGCTTTTTTTTCCTCCTGCCTAATAGCTAAATGATTTTCTTGTTTGCTTTCTAGATCTTTCTGTAGTACAATAGTTGTGAAAATTAGAGGGTCCGTTGGCTGGAACCGTGGGGCGGGTGTGGGTTTATATAATTTGACTTCTTTTCTCTCCAAATCAGTAAATATTTACACATGACCTTATCAAACAGCTTGGGTACATTTGGTCACTTGAAAGGGGAGCAGCCAGTCCCAGCAGGACTCAGAGGCGAGGCTTCCATGTGTTTTATAAAATGCTGGGCTCAGAACACAAGCCTCCAACTGAAAGTGGGCCTGAGACTGAGTCCTCTGCTTTCCATGGAACCAGTTTGATAAGATTTGCATTTTTATAAAGTTTATGACTTCTGAAGATTGAGGTCTAGATCCAGAATTGAGTAATCATAAAAATAAACACTGGATTCTGGTTAAAGACTGACCACTGCCACCTGAGATCTTTTTGTTTCCTGGGGACGGTCATTACAGAATTCTTTTGTAAGCAGGAAGAAAACAAGTGGATTACTTTTCTGTTTTTGTAAAGTGGCACCAATGTAATATGGTTTGAAAAATCTAGCTCTTGAATTTTCAAAGCAGAAATGGAGTTTTGAGGGTGTCTCTACCATCTGCTTCTCTCAACCCTTAATAGCTGACAAATTTGAAACTCACTTTTTTAAAGAGAATACATGTTTTTCAAAGTTGACACTGAAAAATAATAAGGTAACTGAGGGTTTTGGCGTGTAGGATATGAAAATGACAATATTGTTGTAGCAACCTCACCTGGAAATAACATTCATTTTGTCAAACTTAATGTGAGTACACGGAAGTGCGCAGCATGCTGTGTAAAGGTCAAGAGCACCGTAGATAAGGTTGGCAGACAGTTAACAGAGAAGTAAGAGGCTTTAAGAAAAATAAGCTACTGTGATGAGAGCTGTGCGTCTACTGAGTCGTGTCTGACTCTGCGACCCCATGCACTGCAGCCCGCCAGGCTCCTCTGTCCACGGGGTTCTCCAGGCAAGAATCCTGGAGCGGGTTGCCCTGCCCTCCTCCAGGGGGTCTTCCCCACCCAGGGATCCAACCCTGGTCTCCCGCAGTGCAGGGAGCCCACATCTACTTACTGCACAATAGCTGCTGTCTCTGTATTAATAACTCTTTAATTTTGATTTTCTTTGCAGAGTATCGGGAAAGGGTCATTGTGGTGCATAGACCCAGAGTATAGACAAAATCTAATTCAGGCTTTGAAAAAGACACCTTATCACCCACACTCGAATGTGTTCAACACACCTCCCGCCTCTCCTCAGGCATATCAAAGGTAAGCCGTTCAGACTTTTTTGTTTTCAAGTTCCTTTTTGTCTGTTTTTTGGTCTACTGAAGTTGTATTATTTTGGAAGAGACAGGCACTAATAGACTCTATGACTTTTAAAAATAACTGTAGAAAATGAGAAAGAAGTTAAGTATTCTTGGCGGCATTACCCGTTGTTGTCTTTTCTGCAAACCTTACCGCGTCTGCTGCTTGGGAGGAACACGTCTCCTTCTGGAAGGCTCCGTGGTGGGTGAAATAACGTCTCCCTGGGTAGAGACATTTGCACAGGAAAGTTGACAGCCTCAGCGTCAGAGCATGTGGTGGTCTGTAGGGATGGGAGTCCAGGAATGAGTCGGGTAAGCGATGTCTGCCTTCCCCTCCTCTGAGGGAGAGTGTCTCCAGTTGTTTGAGGGAAGGACGCCCTGGGTTGTTGCCATTCCCCGTCTCCATGTGGACGGTGCCCCGGGGCGATCGCTTTGTTTTGGTTCCTTGGTGTTTGCCTCTTCGAGGAAAACAGCAAAGGACCATAGAGACTTGGACTGCTCCTCGCATGCCCCTTTGTTTTCAGACAGTGAGGTCATGGATGCCGTTTTTACAGAGATGGAATAGGAGGGGAGGTTATGCAACCTGTCACTTAAAAAAAAAAATCGGTTCACGTTAGAGTCTGTAAAAGTAGCCACATAACATAGAACCAGTTCTTAAAATGGGTTTTCTCTTGCATAGTGCTTGGGTTAGACGTCTGTCCCTCAGTGCCACCCAGAGAGTGTTGTTGCTGTTTTTCTTTAATGTGTAGAGATGTTTCCCTTGTCACCACCCAGTTAGGATACGTGAGCCTTGGGCTCCACGATTGTACCCACGAGGAACGGCGTGAATTCATACATGGCCGTGGTTTCACAGCCAGCATCGTTACAGACTCTTTCCCTGGACTGAGGGAGCACAGAGTGGTCCTGGGAAACAGCATTGATGAAGTTCTTGTGCGTCTCGGTGGAGAAGCATTCCATCACAGGCCCTGGACAATCAGTCTTCAGCAAGAGACGGAGAGGAACAGCTGGGCTCTCTGAGAAGACTGCTGTATGTCTGCCTTTGCTAGGCGATTAGCGTGATGGTAGCCATGGCAACTGCAGCGTCTCCATAGTAACGCGTAGCTGAGACAGGTGCAGTTGCATCACAAGGCTGCTTGTTGCCTGGCAAAAGGACAGGCCGTTAGTACTTAGATATACGCTGTTGCCTTAGAAACAAATAAGCCTACATAGCAACTACAGTTGGTTTGAAAGATCTGGGGGAGGGTGGGGAAAGACTGTAGCCGCTTTTGTCTATGTTCATAAAAATCAGTGGAAGCATACTTTATTGGAAATGACAACTTGAGGTCATATAGCTGTAGGAGATGAAATGGGATTTTCCAAACCAGCCCAGACAACACGGTAGAAATGTCCAGAAGGGCAGAGCCATATGCTTGGTTTTTTTCCTTGTGGCCGTAGCCCCTCCTGAAATGGGAGGAAGCTGGGACTGGAGTGGAGACTGGCCAGATACACGAGGTTCATGGGGGAGAGGAGGGCCCTCATTACTGGAGTAATTCCCAGGTTCTCATATTCCTTTTGTCATTCTGCTCCCCTCACCCTCCAAACCCCCACAGCAAACCCTTCACTTTGCTCCCAGCTTGTACCTCGGAAGTATTTCATATCCTTTTGCTTCTAAGAAGTTAAGAACATAAGTGTTATTCTCTGGGTCATATCGTGGGTTCATTTAGACCAGTATTTTGTTGCCAAATGCGACCCCAGGGGAAGCACAGTAATTACTGAATAATTTGAAGGATTATGGTAGGGCTCTAGGGGTTACAAGAGGAATGCATACTCGGGAGAGAGGCTCTACGTGCTGGCCTAAGCTTAATGACTGCATTTGATTTTTTAACATAGGCGTAAAAGCACAGACCAACTGGAACTTGTGTGATGAAGATAATTTCCAAACAAAAATGCGCCAGATCCCAGTCTGTCACATCCAGTTCCTCTTCTCCCAGATGACTGAGTAGGGGAAAAAGTTTCCATCTCTACCCATGCCAGGGCTTAGATTTCACCTTCATAAAGGTTCCTGGATGTGGGGTGAGAAGACATCCCAGGTTCTAGCCTGCCTCTTCCCTGTCTTAACTGTGTAAGAACAAGTCACCTTCTCTTTCCTGGGGACTGCGGTCCCTTCATCTGAAAGCCAAGAGCTGGCTTCGCTGTCCTCTAGTGTGGAAGGTTGTACTAAGGGTCCAAAGTGCTGGAGGGTTGGACAGTATCTGTACAGCTGACGGAGATGTGTTCGGTTCCGTTTTAAAGCCTTGGGGCACTTGCGGACGTGACTTGGGGAAGATGCAAGAGGGACGAAGCGAGTCGTTAAACAGGGGCCCCACGTGATGACTTGAGGTGGTCTCGCTGGGTCCTCTGTGACGCGGGGGACCTGTCCACCCCGCGGGGTGCACTGCTGCGCAGGGCACCTGGGAAGCACCTGGATCTCCCGAGCTGGTCCTCAGCATCTGAAGTGGTGACTGTGCTGGACGGGCGGTTACTGCTCGGACTCGGAGGCACGCTGGGCAAGGGGTGCTCTGCAGCGAGCGGCAGGGGGCTGGAAACTGCAGGGAGGACGAAGCATCTGAAAGCACTGCCCACCAACCTTGCCCACGTCCAGATAGAGCGCTGAATGTCGCCGCGCCGAACCTCGTGCCTCTGTTTGCCAGGGTCCACGTTCGGGTGCTTGTGAGAAGCATCGTCCTGACCTCTGCCTTCGTCTCCAGGGTCGTGCGCCTTGTCCTTCTGGTGTGCTGTGTCCACGTCTCCCCTTTTTGTAAGGACATCGGTTATCCTGGATTCAGGGACACCCTTTTCAGTATGATGCACTCATTACGTCTCTGATGACTCTGTTCCCAAATGGGGTCACGTTTTGAGGTACTCGTAACCAAGACTTTAACGTGAAACTTTTCTGTGGGGTGGGGGTTGAATACACAGTTCACCCCCTAACAGCTTTTAAGTAAGGCATCTCACTGATAAAAATACGGAAAAGCAGAAAGTTAAGGAAGTGTTCAGAAAACAAGGATGTCGTAGGTCTACCCGAATTTGCCCCAGTAGCCAAAGCTGAGACAACTCAAACAAGAAATAAATAGCATGGCATTGGGGTTTTAACCCCAAATATGAAATCCGTATGTATGAATCCACACTATAATGGATTCATAGTGGACTATATAAATCAAATATATTTATATTTGAGCATACAAATAAATGCTCAAATAAATGAGAGTAGAGACAAATTTCCCTTATGGAAGAATTGTAAGTAATTTATGTAGATATTTGTCTGTTCAAGGAATTGGAGTTTTAACTCCCTACCTTTTGAGTGGCTGCACTTGGTGACTTATTTCCAAAGAGCAGTATCTGGAAATGGGGGTGGAAAAGGAAGTTTCCGGTGAGAAAGCCTGGCAGTTGCTACCTTGGCCAGGTGATCAAAGCTAACACCGTCTGTGATGTGAAGCTGACAGCACGCACCTTTGATACAACGTCGAGAAATTGTCACTCCACCCTTGTTGTCCTCCTCCTCAACATCCGTAACTCCAGTGCAATCAGAGAAAGGTGCCAGGCAGGGTTTTGTCCCCAAGGGGGAGGGGGTGGAGACATCCTTCAGAATACCTGATCAGCTGGCTTTACAGGTGTTGGGTCATCAAAAACAAGGCAAGTCTGAGAAAAGCTGCTACGGGTCAGGGGAGGCTGCAAGGACATGGATCTCTTGGATAGGTTCCTGGGCCTCCCACGGGCACAGGTGGTGAAGAACCTGCCTGCCAAGGCAGGAGACATAAGAGACGCAGGTTCGATCCCTGGGTCAGGAAGATCCCCTGGAGAAGGGCATGGCAACCCACTCCAGTGTTCTTGCCTGGAGAATCCCACGGACAGAGGAGCCTGGCGGGCTACAGTCCTTGGGATCACAAAGAGTCAGGCATGGCTAAGGATAGTTTCCTGGAACAGGAAAAAGACATTAGGGGAAAACTAGTGAAATAGGAATAATGTGTGTAGTTCAGTTCAGTTCAGTCGCTCAGTCAGGTCCGACTCTTTGTAACCCCATGGACTGAAGCAAGCCAGGCCTCCCTGTCCATCACCAATGCCCGGAGCTTGCTCAAACTCATGTCCATTGAGTCAGTGATGCCTCCAACCACCTCATCCTCTCTTGTCCCCTTCTCCTCCCGCCTTTCTTTCCCAGCATCAGGGTCTTTTCCAATGAGTCGGCTCTTCGCATCAGGTGGCCAGAGTATTGGCGCTTCAGCATCAGTCCTTCCGATGCACACCCAGGCCTGATCTCCTGTGGGGTGGGCTGGTTGGCGCTCCTTGCAGCGATGGTGACACACCTGTGTGGGTTCCTCAGTTGTGACGAGTGTTCCGCAGTGACCTACGGTGTTAACTGCAGGCAGACCGAGTGTAGGGCTGAGAACTCTTGGCGCCGTCTCTGCAGCTTTGCTGTGAAAGAGAAAGCAGTCCCCAGATCACAGCCTGGTTGAGTCGTCAGCTTTGTGTCCACGCCCTTTCCATCACGATGGAGAGTAGAAAGCACAGCAGTTCGCCTGACCCATTTGGAGTCACTGTTACGATCGCGACGAGACATCTGGAGAGCTGACATCAGGGCTTCTACCTCATTCCCCCCAGCATCTCCTGGGCTGTACAAGGGGCTTCTCTGTAGGTTCTCGGAACTTTATTTCCACGAATGGGCCTCAGCTGTGCTTGGGAAGGGTCCCCGAGGCCTAGCGGCCCACGCAGTTCAGCTTCCTTCTTTTCCCAGCTTTCGCCAGCGTGATGTACAGACTCTAGACCTGGAAGGAGGAGGGGAGAGGGTGCGTTTGGGTTTCTTGCTTCATACTTCTTCCAGAAAGTTCTTCTTATCTATTTTCATGTTTTTGTTGCCTCTGCCCCTCCTTCATTCAAGAAACAAGGATTTCTTGTTAAAGGATATGCGTATTTTAATGCTTTTGATATAAAGATCGCCAAATTGCCTTCTGATTTTAAACTCTGTTCCAGTCTACACTCCCGCCAACTTTTTAGGACTTTTCTCCTTTGCTAATCTTTCTCCATGTCTGATGGTTAGATAAACAGTTTCCCAGTGGGTGACCTCGGTTTTAAGATTTTGTTTCTTTAGAGTGTGGGGCCCTTAAACTTTACAATACTCAATTCTTGCCCTGTAAATAGTGGGTGTTCCATAGCAGTGTTTATGACAACAGGTTGTTTTCAGAAGTTATCTATAGGATCTTATGTAGCATCTTCTCTGGGATAGGGACCCATCCAAAATCAGATTACAGAAAAAAAAACAAATGTTTTAATCATCTCTCACCATAGGTGGGACCAGGTTTTACAGTGAATCAAACAGTATGATTTGTAGTTTCCTGGATGATTTTTTTTTTTCAGAGAAAGGAAATTTAATCAAATATGCCTAATTTGAGAGCCAGAGTTACTATAGGTTTATGCTTCCTTGGAACTTCCAAGGAAATCTGAGCAACTTATATGCCAGTGGTCCACGTGATGGGCAAGCCACGGTTGGACTTTAGACAAGTGTAAACCCCTGTTGAGAGGACTTCTGTTCACCAATGCACCTTTCATTTTCTGTTTAAATATCTTCACTTTAAAAATAATGACAACATATTTTATGTTCTGTGTGAAGTGTTACAGCCTCTGTAACATGTACAGAGTTACAAAAACCTACAAGACATTTGAAGGCTTTGCAGGTGCCTCAGTGGTAAAGAATCCACCTGCAATGCAGGAGTCGTGGGTTCCATCCCCTGGTCAGGAAGATCCCCTGGAGGAGGAAATGGCTACCCACTCAGTATTCTTGCCGAGAAAATCCCACGGACAGAGGAGCCTGGTGGACTTGACTTAGCTACTGAGCACGCACAACACTTTTATTTGCTGATCTAGGTCTGAAGGTTTTTTATCTGGGTGACTTTGAAGTTTACGGACTCAAAACATTCCAAGGAAGTTTCTATTGCTCTCAGCTAATTTTTTTTTAAATAAAGAAAATTCCAAACATTTAAGCTTATAATTTAGCTCCTTAAGTTTCTTTTTGCTTCTTCAGAACAGTTAAATGAGTCGCAGAAGATATGTTAATGGCCTCTCCGAAGATTTTGGCCTTTTGGATATTGAGGGTCTGAATGAAAATGGCTGGTTTCAGTGCTGACTCAGCAAAAAGATGATTTTTTTTTTTTTTTTTAAATCCTGCCTGCTGCCCTATTCATGTGCTTTGAGCTTATTCTTTATAATCTTTTAAAAAATGCCTACGTAGCAGAGTAATACTGCTAAGGATATAGAAGTTGTAGAGAGCGGTCAGTGCATGCTTGAATCAAGGGCATCATTAGTGGTTCCTCACCAGGTCAGGAAGCCTTGGCTGAAGGAGAGACGTGGTGATGGCAGATGGGAGATGGCCTTGGGAGGAGGTGGGAAAGGGAAGGTGTTTAGGGAGCTCATCCTTTTAGACAATTAGAAGATTAGAAAATCCTTAGAATGTTAAGCTTATTAACATGCCCATGTTAATTCCCTCACTAAAATGCTGAATTTGCACACAGCAAGGAATAGCTTATTCATTGCTTGGAGAACATCCAGTGATTTAGCTTATAAGACATCTTTCATTCCAGTTATTCGAAGTGATGTGCATTTGATTGTTGGCAGAACTGCAGAGTCACAAAATAAAATCAGTGTTAACTATTGAAGGAGTTTAATTGTTAGATGGTTGTGTCATTGCAACTTTTAAGTCAAGCATAAGGAGTGAATGTGAGAGTTTAGTAGCGTCATTATTACACATTACACTCCTTATATTTACTTGTAAGCAATGTATTTGATGGAAACCATAAATATCTTTTTAAAAGCTCCTCAGAGTAAATACACTTATTTGTGTAAGTGTAATTAAAAATGGTGAGGTAGTAGGTATTTTTAAAGCATATGCATTGAATTGTAACTGTGTGCTTAATTTTTTAAAGAATATTAAATTTAAAAAATAAGTATGAAGCTTTATTGTGCTAAATATGTAGAACGATGTGCTAAATTATTGTGACAAAATGAACAGGGGGTTGAATGACAAGATTTTCTAATAATAGTACTTCTTTGTTTTGTTAAAAAATTGGAGGAGAAGGGTCATAGAAAAGGCTTAAAATGATAGGAATTCACTCATATATAAAAAACAAAGCTCATTACAGTGTGAACTTTAAAAATCCTTTAGTTAGCTATACTTTTATTTTTGTATCAAATCATATTATCTGTTGCTGACTTCCATTCTGTTTTCTGAGTTGGTCTCAGAATATTTTTAATATCAACATTTTGCCTGCAGGGTGCTATCCGTTGTATGTTTCATCCTCATTCCATCCAACACTGTTTTATTTAAATGGAAAATAGTCTGTTATCTTTGAGCTCTTACGTACCAGGTGTATCGCATGAATATTGTGCCCAGTCATCCAATTTCATTCTGTTTTCACACTCACTTTGAAAGTTGAATGTTTAAGCAGCCAGGCTGATTATATCAGTGTTACTCAGGTGCAGAGTG